>NW_024962266.1:28743216-28785937 GCF_019238085.1 Lagopus leucura
GTAGCTTGAAACCATTCCCTCTGCTCCTATCACTGATGACAGGAGAGCAGAGGCTGACCCCCAGCTGTACGTGTGTGCTCGTGTGTCTGTGCCTGGCAGTGTGCATGTACACGTGCTGTGTGATGGTGTGTACAAGCTACGTGTGCGCCTGGGGACCTGCAGTGACCGCTGCCCACAGCCCACCAGGCGCCCACAGGCCGGAGCCCCCCCACTACAGAAGGGCTCCCTCCAAACCACGGACATCTCTCCTTGTGATTGCAGAGCATGAGCTTACGATCTGACACAAAGCCTTCCGTTTGCCTAACTGCCTCTAAACAGGTCTTAAGAACATATTTGTCTGAACTTTGTTCAGATAAACCTAATTTTAGCAGACGGAATAAACATGGATTATGAACGGTTCATAGAGCAAACTCATTAGAAAAATCCCAATGCCTGTTGCAGGAATTTGTGTTTTATCTTGTTTGAGTCATTGGAAAAGCTCTCGCAGAGATGGCTCCCTGGGCAGGAGCTCTGCCGCTCCCGCACATTGCTGCTCCCCCCGAGGGGCACACAGCAGTGCTCTGCACACAGCTCTGGTTGCACTCCGCTCTGTTGTTTTTATCTTTGTCACGGCATTACGAATTGGGAGGGAGGGATTTGATTGAGTCTTTTTTTGTCTCATGATTTTTCCCTTTTCATTCATCTGTTTGGTATACACATCCCATGAGGAACAAAGGTCAGAGGGGCCAGAGGTGCCTCTCCAGCACGCTCTGTGTTACCTCCATACAGACATCACAGCTCACACTCGTTCCTTTGCACCTCTGAAGATTTGAGATCCCCCATTCCAAAAGCAGAACTCACACCAAATGAGGAACCTGCCTGATTCCATCCGCTGTTAGCAGGAGCAGTTGGGCTTAAGGGCTTTCATCACCATGCCTCCTGCACCCAGCTTCCTCACTGCTGTGCTCGTGGTAACCTTTGGAAATTGCAACCTGCTCCTTTGTGTAAAAACAACAGTATGGCATCAGAGTTTTGGAAATTCAACATGAAATTGATTAAGCGGTGTAAGTAACGTGGCATTTGAGAATATTAGAAAAATATTAGAAAAGAAAATTAAAGCATTACAGGATTAGGACTTATCTGTTTTACTTGAAGTTTGCTATAATTTAATTAAAATTAACAGTTTCACACTGATTAGTGGCAGAGCCATTCATCCAGCCACGTTTTGTTTCTCCCGGTAGCGTTGTGCTCTTTGCAGTCAGGCTGAGCTCTCTGGTGGGGGTTTCTCAGTACATGTGGGGATCCTCCATTCACACCCTCACTGATGTGTCCCAGCCTTTCTCCTGCATAGCTCATCTCTGTGACTCTGAGTTCTGCCATCACTGAGCTTTGCCCTGTGTGAAGCACGGACCTTATGGTTCACTTTGCTTTTCTTTTGCTATTATTTGCTACTATTTGCTACTACTGCTATAAACTGATGTTTTGTTTGTGTGGAAAATCCAGTCTGTGGGAATAGGGTTGCATTAGGGAATGCAAAGAGCACCAACTTGCAGAGCTGAGTGCAAGGGGCACACCTGGGGTCTTCTGCTGTATGGTGCACCCAGCTCCACACACATCAGTGTGTTTGGCCATGCATGATGTGTGCATATCATAGAATCATATCACAGAATGGCCTGGGTTGCAAAGGAGCACAACGCTCATCAGTTCCAACCCCCTGCTGTGTGCAGGTCGCCAACCAGCAGCCCAGGCTGCCCAGAGCCACATCCAGCCTGGCCTTGAATGCCTGCAGGGATGGGGCATCCACAGCCTCCTTGGGCAACCTGTTCCAGTGCCTCACCACCCTCTGGCTGAAAAACGTCCTCCTAATATCCAACAAACCTCCCCTGTCTCAGTTTCAAACCATTCACCATTCATTAAAACCATCCACCCTTTTAAAGTACATGGGGCCCTCAGCATCTCCTTCATGGGTCTGTCAGGGCCAGGGCATTGAGCTGCTCTCTGTTCCTGCCAGGCTGCTGCTACTCCAGAGACAGCAACAACCAGCAGACTCATGTATGTATATATAAGAAAAAACCTTTAATTCTGTTGTGTTGTTCCATAAAGATGGGGCATAATGTGACTTGTTTTAACAGAGGAAATTATGCTTTGACACAAATGACAATAATTCTGTCTTTCACAAAATTATTTCAAAGAGAAAGACAGCAGCTGTGATAAAATTATACTCTGTGAATGAATCCCATTGTTCCCAGCTCTGGTTTTCCCCTAGCAAAGCTCACAGCCATACCAGCTCATGCCCCGGGGCCACAGGCAGCAGGGGCAGCCAGGGGCTCTTGGGCTGTGCTGAAGGTGCTGAGCTGTGCCTGGGGCTGTCCCCACTGCCCACACAGGCAGACTCGATGGCTCCAGCACACCCATTGCTGCCCTTGTGCTTGCTGAGCGCTTGGCACGGCACCCCACACCGAAAGGCTGCAGGAAGCCAGCCGTGACATTTAATTAACATGTTCCATCTGCTTTTTAGTACCATTCTAATTACAAATGGTTAATTTGCTTGTGGGGTAAGCCGATCATACAGTGAGGAGCTGGCCAGAGCTCCATGTTTCCTACAGGCGTTGCTGCTGTCATTTCCTGTGGCATTTTTCTCTATGAGACTCCCTGTGAGGGAAGAGGCTACGGCAAATTGAGACTTGGGAAAAGCAGCAAACCTCCATTGGGTGACCCTGGGGAGACCCCAGCAGCACTGCTGCAAGCCTTGCTCGTGCCCACGGTGGTGGGCTCATCTGCACACAGGGGGCAGCAGCATACACCCACTCTTCCCGAATCCCAGAGCTCTGCTCAGCATCCATCTCCTTCACTTCCTTCTCCTTCACTTCCTTCTCGCACCCTCTAAACTTCTTTCTTTTGATATTTTAATTTCTCTTGGGCAGACTTTAAAGAAAAAAGTTAGGTTGAAACAGATGGTTGTCAGCAAACCAGTGCCTACAGAGCACAATTGTGAATTAGCGTACAAAACCCCAAAACTTGGCACCGTCCAAATCCTCTTGATATAATTGTCAAAAGAAATCTGGCTTGGAAAAAAATTCGGAATAATATTTTCAATATTTAAATGAGTGAAAACTTTAAACAAACAAAAGACACTTTGTTTGAGAGTACATGGGATGCAACCAAAGCTCCAGTGGTGGTGCGTGGGGCAGCAGCCAGCGCCGCTCCCAGGGGCTGCAGAGCACTGTGGACCCCGCAGGGCTGCCTGCCTCCTGGGGCTGTCCTGTGTGGTTACTGGGGGATGGCATCAAAATCAATCTTGTTGGACTCCTTTTAGAGAGACTTTGGCCCAGATTCCCTGTGTGGGCTCTACTGGATGTTTTTGTTGTGAAGGCAGAGATCTGTGCATTGGTGCTTGCTCTAGAAAGGAGAGTGCTGTTTTTTCATGGCTGGAAGCATGTCCTCGGGTGAACCTTTTGCTCTTCTGATCTTCAGCTTTCAGCTCTTCCTGTGTGGAAGAGGAGGTGCTCTCTGGTGATTCCAGCACAAATTTATTTCAGGCTGAACAAATAATTGCAGATAAAAGCATGAGCACTGTCATATCTACAGCTATCTGTCTATCTAACTATCGATCTATAAATATATATATCCCCTCAACTACGTGCAAAGCATGCTGCTAATTCAGTGCATTTTCCCTGCCTGTGTTATCTAACCATTATCTATATAACATGAAATGAAATCCAACCTTCAAGTAATATTCACCATTTAAATTACTAATGATCATTAATCCATAGGCTTGGGGTTGAGCACTTTTAATCATCAGAGGAAAAATAACTTTTCATTGCAACAAGCAGCAACCCATGAAAACAAAAACATTACAGCAAATCCAAAGACAATACCAAAGCTGTAGGGGTAGGCAGTAACCATGGCCATGGTGCTCAGTGCTACGGTGGGTTCAGCGGATTCGGTGCCTTCACCATGGTCACAAAGTGGGGTTTTCTCTCTTTCCTTAGGGGAAACACAGCTCCTGACTCAGCTGCAGACTTAGGAGGAGCGAAACAAGGTCAAAGGCCAGCTGAGCACTGCCAGCGTGCTCACAGAGAGCTGCCTCACAGCAGTCAGCAGCGAGATGAAGGCAGGATCTGAAGAAAGCACTGTTTCCAGGAGCTGCCTCTATGCACCAATGTGGGCTCGGCCTCAGGCTCTGTACATCCCCAGCCAGTGACTGCAAGATGTCTGCTGACACACAGGGAAGCATTTGCTACTTGCTGCAAGCCTCTCCATGACCGATCTGTGCTCACGGCAGAGTGGAACATTAGCAATAGCATAATGCAAATGTCCTTTATCTTTTGCTATGAATTCAGAATCCTACATTATTCATTCAGGTCCTTAAAGTCTTCAATGAAAAGCAACTTTGCACAGGAAATCCATGAGAGGGGCAGCTTCAGGGCTGGCGGGGCAGTGTCAAAGTGAACTTTGATTAAATTTGCTCTGAGTCAAGGAGTGAGCTCAGCTGCGGGGCCACAGGGAGAGAGCAGGCTGGGGTGGATCAAAAGCCAGAGCACATCTCTGCAACAGCCCCTGCAAAGTGAGACCAATGGGTTTGCACAGCTCCACTTAGGGGTTTTTATGTGTGTAAAATCGCAGCTGTAATGTAGCACTGATGTCTTTTTCTTCTTCGTTTCGTTTTCATGATTCTCCATATAAAATGTATGTTGAAATCAAAGTAAAAGCATGCGCAAGATGAACTGTGTGGTAGGAGCCAGGTGTCACCTCACAGTAACATGGCATTCCTTCATGCCCTGCTGGTAGCTCCTGGAGTGCAGAAGCTCCTCCTCTGGAGTGAGGTGCAGAGCTCTGCAGCTGCTGAGGGAACCTGGGGCTCAGCAAACAGCCATGCTCTGAAGAACACCTGCAGAGTCAGTTTGTGGTTATGGAAAAACCTTTTTTTCCTGCTTTCATTTTAATCTATTTCATATTTTACGAGGAACACCTGAAAACAGTGACAACAGCCTCCTGTTAGCTGGGAACCTGCACACACCATGCCGCAGTGCCACCCGCCCTGCCCAGGACCGTGATCCACCACAGCCCAGTGCCCTTTGTCATCCAGCACCCACACATCAGCTCTGCGTGGCAAAAGGCAGCTGAAGCTGCATTTTAATTGAGAAGTTCCTGGTTAGCCACCACAGTGGTAATGAATGTGAAATTCTGTGCTGTCCAAATGTTACGGCTGGCGGTGCGGTCGGTACAGTTCTGTCCTGTGCCATCAGCAGCAGATGAGGAGGTGCGGGCTGGCTCAAAGTTTTAATATCCCTATTACTTTAATCTAACCTAAGAGATTAATTCCCCGAAATAGCTTTTGGTTATGATGCTTGTTACGTGCGAGATGCTCTGTTTACTTGTACTGAACTGAAAATAAAACAGTGATGAGGCTGCAGTTACCAAATGCAGCTGTATCATGGCCAAATGCAGCTTTATCACAACCAAATGCAGCTGTATCATAGCAAATGCAGCTGTGTCATGACCAAATATAGCTGTACTGTGGCCCGACACAGATGTATCATGGTCAAACACATCTGTATCTTGACCAAGCACATCTGTATTGTGGCCAAACACAGTTGTATCATAACCAAATGCAGCTATATTGAGGCCAAATGCTGTACTGTAGTCAATGCAGCTGTATCATGGCCAGTGTGTGCCATCCATGGTGGGCAGCACCAGATGCTATGGGGTACCTCAGCCAGAAGTCTCATATCCATGTTGCTCTGAGCAAAGCTTCAGGCTTGCCCTCTTCAAGTAGTCCATCCCTCTTCTGATCTTAGTGACAGATTGCCAAGGATTTGGTTTGATGTCTAAATGTGATGTTATGAACTGAAAGGCAGCAGGAAGATGGGCCCACAGCACTGCTCTCATCATGTCCCAGGGCAGCTGCTTGGCTCCAGCATGGCTCTGTTAACTGTGGGTACACACATGGGTTTGTTTGCGCCGTATGGAGCAACCAGTGGGGTTTGGATTTGGCGTTAGAAGTCGGATTGCACTCTTTGCATTCCCCCTGCAACTGAGAAGCAGGCATAGAATCATAGAATGACCAAGGCTGGAAAAGATCTCCAAGATCAGCTAGCCCAATCATCCACCTACCACCAATATTTCCCACTCAACCATGTCCCTCAGTACAAATCTAAATGGCTCTTGAACACCTCCAGGACTGGTGACTCCACCACCTCCCTGGGCAGCCCGTTACAATGCCTGACCACACTCTTGGAGACGTATTTCTTAATGTACAACTTGAATCTCCCCTGGCACAACTTGAGGTGGCTGATCCCTACCTCACCACAGCCACACTTCAGGTAGATGTAGATAGCAATAAAGTCTCCCCTGAGCCTGCTCTTCATACTAAACAATCCCAGCTCCCTCAGCTGCTCCTCATAGGGCTTGTGTGGAGAAGGCAGAGAAAATCCTTTTAAATTTTGTGAGTTTAAATGTGTTGACATGCATCAAACCCAAATCTGGGGTGAGCTTAAGTGACACATGTCATCCAACTGGAGGGTTCCTGCATGTGCCAGTGTGAACACAAAAAGGCTCAGTCTGTCTGGGGAGAAACCAAAATAAGATCTGCGACAACAAAATTTGCTTGCAGATAATTAATTAAAATTTGTAAATAGGCGAGGCCATATTTGCATTCCTTTTGTTTCTTCTTCTTGTGATCTACAGGTCAACTCTTGCTGTGAAAATATTAACAGCGAGCAGATTTCCAAACCACACACCCAAGGATTCACTGAAGATGCAGTCTCAGCCCTCAGACAGACGTGTTTATCCTGGAGGGCCCACAAGCTGCATAGTGGGGTCTTGCTGAGCATGGGGACACAGGGCTCACCTCTGGGTTCTGAGCCATAAATAGGTGGAGCAAGCTGCTCTCTGCCCCAAAGGCAATAAACTTCCAGTAAATAACTGTGTGAATGAAACCTTCATCTCTACCTAAATATTGGTCTGTATTTTCCTGGCCAGGACATTACGTTTTCCTAGGAAAGTCACCTTCCTCTGCATCCAGAGCATTACAGCTACTGCCAAATATCTGGGCAGCAAACACTGAGCTGCAAGGAGTACACGCACCAGAAGTGTCTTTGGAAGTACCGTGCCCAGGATCCCAAGCACCATTCACCACCAACCACTTGTGAATGGTGATGTAGCTGATGTGTGTCTGGCTTTTCCCATGGAATGTATCCGTACACCTTCTTGATAAAGTTTCTTTCCATCAAAGATATATCTTTTCCTTGGGTCCAACTAACAAAGCCTGAACTCAAAAGCTAAGAGATATTTCCCACAACCCAAAATTCAGCATAGTTGGTTGCAGTTCTGTTATAGCAGTACTCTTCTGCATAGCTTCTCGTAAAAGATGTTAAAACTCTTTGAGACTCCCAAATGTGCTGCTGTTGTTAGGAAGAGGAAAGGACTGCAGAGCAGCTATGGACAATTAGTCACAGCCATCTCGTGCATGACAGCGGTGCTTTTCCTCTCACAAGGCACCCAGCCAACGTGGGATTTCAATTGCTCAGGAAAGCTTGGATGCAGACGCACAAATGCACCAGCTAACCTTGTTCCCAGCACATCTTCTAACTGAGTTTCAAGAGGGAGCAGCAAACTGCATCTGTGCACAAATGAGGGACAGAGAGAAGTAAACATCAAGAGAAGCTTTAGGGATCAAGCATCAGCTATCTGATTGTGCCGTGCAGAACATCACAGTCTGTTTATTGCCCATATTAATATGGATAACTGCATGTATGGATTTATGCAAATGGATGCATGCATAGTTTTTAACATTCATAACACTGAAACATTTTTTATAAAACTGTTGAGAGTATACTGAAGTTCCATTCTCTCCTTAATTGTTTGGAAACAGATTTGGTACTTATTACACATTTTTCTGCACTTCTAATTGTGGAGAAGTCAATCTGCAACCATGGGTTTTGCATATCTTCCACTTCATTTTCTGACATGAATGTTGATGCAATTGATTAATGACATGAATTTGCTTATGTGTGATGCTTTTACAAACATTTGCGTATGGCTGCCATATCTCTCACTTGTAACACTGCTGCAGGAAGCAGAGCAGTGAGGATTCTGGTGGCATTGGGAGTCATATGGGAGAGGAGCTGACCGAAGCTCTCCATAGAAACCCCCAGCCCAGCCAGCCTGAGAAACAAGGCCCTGCAATAGATGTGAATATGCTGAAGCCACCCAAGCAGCTATGTGCTGACTTCAGGGTATCTTACAGCTGAGACAGTCCACAGCTTGCATGCCTCTCACTCTCACATTTTGCCCCGCAGAGTCGCACGTTTCAGGTTTGCCTCCAGCAGATTTGCAATGAGCAAATCTTCGCTTTGTCAAAGTCTCATTAAACACAGTGACAGAAATGCACACGTTTTTGGGGTGTCCCACAGCCCAGGGTGATGCTGGGCACTGCTGAGCTGGGCTCCTCCTTGGGCACTGCAGTGATAGCTGTGCACTCAGACCCCTGCGTTTCCCATCCCCAGCTGCTAAATGCTGTGCTGCTCTCTGGCTCCATTCACAGTGGATGCAGTGGGCACCCAGCACCACAGGGAGGCCACTGGCTGACACCCAGCTGGGCAGGAACAGCATCACCAGGATTTGTTGTGGTAGCAGAAAGTATCTTTAAATTCTCCTGTTTGGGTGTATTCAAATAGAAAGCAAATTGGAGGTTTGAATACAGACTGAACTTGACCTTGGAGTTGCAGGGATTTGCATTAAAACCCACGCCTCTCTCCTCCCCCTGCCAGCCCAGCTTCCTAGGCTGCTCAGAGCACTGAACTGTAACAGCACAGCAGCACATTTCTCGGCTCCCTTTGGTGTTGCTTGTCTTGAGAAAAATACACTGCTGCTGAACTCTGTTCACAAACCAAATTGAGAACAGATCATTTTTAGATTTCCTTCACATCTCCATTTACCTGAAGTCAATAATTCTGATGCGTCTTCACCCAGTGTTTTATGTCAAAAATTATTTGACTTCACCAAATTTTTAGTATAAGATGAGTAGGAAATTTGAAATGGAAATCTTTTCTTCTTACACTCTATGCCTTTCAGTCAATAAAGCAGCAAGCGAGGGAGATGATGGAGCCCAGTTCATGCTGAGATCTGCCTCCCATCTCTGACTTTCTGCAGAAAGGACGTCCTGCACAGGCAAAAGGCCAATGGAAGGCATGTGGCCTGTAGACACTGAACGATTTCCAGAAAAATAATGAAATGAACAAGTGAGGACACTGTAAGCCCTCACCAGGAAACAAAGGGAGAAGTCAACATTGATTTCTCAGGAGCATCTCATGTCAGTTCAACATGTTTTCTGAGGTGCAGCGTTGGACCTGATGCTGAGGAGCACTTTGACTTTGGCAGGGCTCTCCTGCTGTTTCACAGGGCATCTTCAAAACCAAGCAAGGCAAGCACCACCCTGATGAAGCTCATATACAAGAGATGAGAGGGGTTTTGGAGAACAGTGAAAAACTGTGGTCATTATCCAAACAGAAGAGCAGAAGGGCAGAACTTTGCAGCTGAGCACCCTGCATCAATTGCAATTCACTATTTTTGTCTAAGATGTGTGTGCTGGAGGCTACTGATGTGCAGGAATTGTCAGGCTGGGGTTCTAGAAGCTACTAATAGTGATCAGGTGACACACTTAGAAATGGTTGAGATGCATTTCATTATGAGCAAATTGTAATATGAAACACTCAGAGAGCAAGAGAAACACTGCTGCCCTGCCAGCGAGGTGCTGGGGGGCAGAAGGAGCTGGGAACTAGGACAGTAGGTGAAGAAGAACGTCCTTTAAGAAATATTTAGCAGATCTGTTTAATCACAGAAAGAAAGGGGGAATAATAGTCTTGAAGTACATACATGGTTTCCGTAACAGAGGTGGAATAACCTGTTCAAACCATCTGAGATAGAAAACAGCTCAAATTCCAATTTAGAGGTAATCCTCAACATTGACATTGGGATGAAAAACAGAGAGGAGCTGTGCACCACAGTCATATTCGTCTGAGCAGCTGCTGGGATGGTAGGACCAGCACACGTGGGCAGGAAGGCAGCAGGAGAGGTGCCAAGCTTTGGTCACCCCAAAGGGCCCCCCAGAGAGAAGGCAGCGCCCACTGCAGGCTGTGCTCAAGCAAGCCTGGAAGCTGCTGCACCGAGCCAGGTGCTGCTGGAGGTCAGGTCAGTGCTGCTGCAACCCCAATCTGTGTTAAAAAGCAGCACTGACCCCGCTGCTCCTGCACAAGGCAGTGCCCCTGCTGCCCGGCACCAGGACAGCTGTGCCCAGCAGCCCTGCAGGAGACGGAGCTCTGTCACCTGCATGTGGGAGGGTGAGAGGAGATGGGAAGCGGCCTCAGGCAGCGCCCCGAGAGCAGCTTATATGCATGCACATCCCGTCACAAACCTCTTCTGACAGCAGGAGTTGTTGAGCATGAAATTGTGTATGGTTTTGGAGAGGGCAGAGAGTGTGGAGAATAAAAAGGGGGAAGGTGGAGCGGTGGAAGTGAGCCAGCATCGCCCATGTCGGTGATAGAAGGAAGTCAGGGGAAAACATTAGGCACAGTGGCACACGGCAGGCAGAGAGCTGATTGCAAAATTATCCGTGTGCCTCCGCACCTCATTCCCATTCCTTCAGCGAATGCACAGTGCCACAGCTCACATCTAGATGAGGTGCAGATATTTAATGAAACCTACTAACAGTCCTCAGCATGTTTGTTTTAAATAGTGAATAAACCATGAAGCGAAGCTTAGCTTCCAGACTTTTTCACCCACCGTACATTTATTTGTAAAAATCCCATTAATGTTTGGGTAACACCAGGAACGTTGTTGCTGCTGTCCCAGGAGGCTGGAAGCACAGGGAACCTGGTGCTTCTGCTGGGCAGGTTGGTGTGTGTCGGAAGAACATCTTGCTCTGCCCCAGAGGAGCCTCCCAGAGGTGATGGATCATCATCAGAACATAGGAACTGGAACCTGTGAGATGGGGAACAGAGGTTTCTTCTATCAGTTTAAAGGACTGGTTTTAGCTCTTTGAATTGTATGCTTTGAAGGCTCCTGTTCCAGTAAGAGCATTGATCGGTGGCAGATTTGCTAACTCATCCTTCACTGTATGGGGCGTTTATGGCACCAACAGCTACAGTACTTCTGCTTAAGTAAAACAAGGGAAAAGGTTAAAGCCAGTGTTTGAGCCATGAAAGCTTCTCTTTCACTGTTAAAAATATATACATTTCCCAGAATATAATTAAAACGCTTTAATGGACACTTGTTTTTCAATAGTTCCAACTAGCAACAGATACTGGCTTTGCTAAAATATCCCACTGTTCTTAAAGGTTTGCCACATTTTCAGCATCAACATGAGAAGGGAAACCATGGAAAAACTTCACTGGTTTCCAAGTCCTTTTAAGGATTTCCCAGTTTAAAGAGCTCTAATGAGAGTGTTATTTTTTATTGCCAGAACTGTCTGCTACATGTGCCCTCCACCACAGCCCTGTAATGGGAAGTGGGAGTGAAGGGCCCACATCACCATGAGCTGGGTGGCAGTCCCAGCAAGCACTGTCGCCCAGGGGGAGATGAGTTACACCCCGCAGGATGATTTACCCGAAAGTGAACTTTTGTTCTGCCCATTTTTGGAAGTCCTTCTCCACTTGTTACACACTTCCAGAAGCAGCCTACCCCAGCGCTCAGATCTTGGATTCAGCTTAAGAGAGCTCAGCTTTGTTCCAGATTTGTTGGCTGGTTGTTGTTTACGTTTTTGTGGAACAATGATAAGGCCTCAGTTTTGCAAAAGGCTTGTGAAATACAAATAAGAACATGGTGCTGTTATGCGGCAGCACTTCAAAGCTGAGCTTCAAACCAATTCATACAGAAATGTCCAAAGAAGGCAAGCTCAGATGTGGATGTAGCGCTCAATCAGCTATACCATGCACTTAGCACCGTTATGGTAGAATCTCAGAACCACAGAACAGTTTTGTTAGAAGGGCCCATACATTCCTTCCAGTGTTCTGTGGGATGGGTGACCCCACCAGCTGCCCAGAGCCCATCCACAGCCTCGCCACCTCCAGGGATGGGGCACCTGCAGCTCTGCAGAGCAGTGCCGGGGCCTCACTGCCTCTGGGGAAAGAACTCCACCTTCATATCTGACCCAAATCTCCCTTCTTTTAGCTTGAAGCCATTTTCCCTTGTCCTATCTGCCAGGTTTTTAACATTATTGTGGAAAGTCTCTTTGAATTGACTGTGGTGGAGACGAGAATGGGGAGGTGGGTTAACCAGAGGAGAATCCTCAGGCAGATGTCAGCACGGGCAGCTGTGTCCCAGCACACAGGAGCACTGGGGCACGAGGCACCATTGGCAGTCAGCACAGCATCACGCACTGCCCACATCCCCAGGGCAGGGGCTGCCTCCTGCACCGCTCAGGTGGGAGCCTCTGAAGGCACAACCGAGTTTGCTGTTGGCTGTCCCCACTTACAAAGAAATGCAATGAAGATTAACTGTGCTAAGTAATGACAGCTTAGAGGGGTTTAGCTGCCTTAAGGGACTTGTTCTGCACTCTGGAAAAGCTTCCCAGAGAGTACAGCACAAGTTTACATGTTGTTTCCCTGGTCCATCTTCAAGAGATTTAAAGATAACAATGAAATAAACAAATTTGAGATGCGGTTCAGTGATTGATCATTTAAAACAATAGACTGCAAAGGACATATTTTCTCCTCGTACATTTTTAAAATTCCATTTGCTATTATAAGTAATAGACCTCCTGCCATCTGTGAACACACAAAATTACAGACACACTTCTTAAAAGCTGAATACATCATAATAGAAAATGCTTTCATGTCTACAAAGTCTCTCTTTCTTTTTTTTTTATCATTCTTCACATGTTTTGTTTTGAACATGAATAGTTTGTAAGTACGTGTTGAGAACTCAGGGCACTTCACTGCACAGAGTCACTCCCTCATCAGCAGCAGGAAGACTTACTGAGCACATGATCTTCTTGTCTGGTAACTATGGTGATATGCAAAGCTTCCTTAGGTTGGGCACAGTCTTCTTTATCTGTTTTGGAGTCCTGACTAATAACAATTATTTTTTTTCCTAAGAAAATAAATAAAAAAGTGGAAAGTTAATAAACACCACAGCAGAAGCTAAAGCAGAGCAATAGCTAGCTGCAGTGCCTTATGCTTTCCTTTATGTATATGCATGTCTTTACATTGTATTTATGCAGAAAACACTGTAGCCAAGGTCAAAATTTGAATTAAAAAGAATATATACATGAATATAGAGTGGAGTGAGGTTAGAGTGGATTTGCCAGACCAGCTCTTGAATGCGCTTATTTCTGATTTCTGTATTTAAGCCGTATCACTTAAAGCGAGGTGGCCTCCTGCTGCTCCCCTGTGTAATGCAGTTTAGCTTTTCACAGGAACACGAGGCTCAGATAAGTGTTCTGTCACATGCATCTCACAGCCCTGCGCGATTCGTTTCTCATGCAGTCCTCGTGTGTTGGACTGGCTGAATTGCTGAAGAGGAGCCATCCCTACAATAACGTTGACAGCAATGACGATCAGTGAACACCCAACTGGCAGCGTCACCTAAGAAAGCATCCAGAACACATCCCTTCCACACATCTTCTGTGGAAAAGTGAAACTACAACAAGTTCCTGCAAGATCATAGGATCAGTAAGGTCAGAAAAGACCTCCAGGATCACCGAGGCCAACCCCAGCCCATCTCACCATGCCATCTGACCATGTCACAGCTCCGTCACAACTCCACGCCACATCTCTGTGGTTCTTGAAGATGGTTTCCTGAACACGGGTGCAATCAGATAGATCAAGGTAATGAAACTATTTCAGCAGGCTGAGCCATATTACTGAGCACATCTATCAGGGTTTTGACACATACAGAGGGCAGTGGCACCCATCCCACTGTCACCAACCCTCAGGGGCAGGATGAAGGAGCTCAGGGGCACAGCAATAGTCAGTGTGAATCAGCAAAATGAAAAGCAATAAAGAAAATATTTGTAGGGATTTAATACATTTGCTAATATCACACACCACTTATTTACCAAACACAAATGCCTGGTATCTATCTACTCTGATATCGCACTTAGTTCTTCTTCCCCTCCCAAAATCCAGCACTCCCTGCAGACCAGCCCCTGCCTGAGGGCTCTGCAAGCTCAGGGCAGATGAAGGTACTTGGGTTATTCGAGACTCATCCAGGAATATACAAGAATGACAAATTGGAGATGCACTACACAGCCACCTAGCCAAGCAGAAAGGTCAAGCCAGCACGAGGTTGAAGAACTAGTATGCTCCCTTCATCTGTTTACTACGTGTCAGGTGTGTTTGTAAAAGCCTTACAGATTTTTCCTTTCTCCACAGCACCATTCAACACACAGTGAAGATTCCTGCACAGCTGCAGAGCAGTGCTGCACCCCCCAAGCCATATCAAGACAGAGAGCTGCTACAAACCCATTTATGGGGTGATGACCAGGCTGCCCCAGCTGCAGTGAGTTACTGTGCTACAGCCAGGAGAGGTTCACAGGGTGATCTGCTGGGAATGAGGCATCGTGATCCCTGTGGATTGACATCAATGCTGGGTGAAGCTTCTCCCCAGCAGTGCCCTCTGGAGCACATTTTTATGGTATAGAGGCTGGTGTGAGTAGGTGCAGCAGCAGCTGGAGCAAGAGTTTTGTTGGCTCAAACACAGCTGAAGGGAGGGCAGGGTGAGGTGGGGTTAATGCTGGGATGGAGGGGTGCAGACAGCTTCTGTGGGTCTGTGCTGGTACTCGGAGCAGAGAAGAGAGAGGTATAAGCACAGCAGTAATTGCTGAGGAATATCAGAAAGGGTTTGTTCACAGCATCCTCTGAGCCTCACAATAAAAAGAAATAAAAAGGACAGTAATTGGCCACTGGGGGATAAAGTTAATGGTAAATACTCTAATAAAAGGAAGCAGACATGCTGCAAGAAGCACACTTACGTAGCTTTTTTTCGGTGTGAGAACATTTTCCCCCACCTCTGCTTTATGTGCCAGTGACTTCTGCAATCACAGGCTACAAATGAATAGAACTCGTTCCATTGGCCTGAGCAAGAAACCATTCCTGCCCAGGTGGAGAAGTGTCAGCACTCACACCTGCACCGTGTGATGCACTGTGAGCTGAGCTGAGCAGGGGCAGAGCTGGGGGCTCCATGGGCACTGCTGAGCTGGGCTGGAGCACAGCAGGGGCTGGGGCCTATCCTGCTCTACCATGGGGTGGAGGGGTCTGAGCTGTGTCAGTTCCACAGACAGCGGGTGATGTTCTCAGCAAACAACTCGTGTTTTGATGGATGTTTTAAAATATCTCCCTGTGCACGTTTAAATGGTTTTCTGAGGTGTTATTTAATCTTCTTGCTGGCTAGCAGAAAGAATGAACTGTTTGAGGCACACCAAACTAACACAGCTTACTTTGCATCCTCTGCCTCTCCTGGAATGATGCAGAAAAGCAAGTCATGCCCCAGCCGCTTTCGGCCACGCTTGGAATTTCACTGCTGAGTACAACATCTAAGTAAATTTATGTTGCTATACTTGGCTGTTTCAAGCAAAGCTTAGGAAAATTGCTAGCAGAGACCTATGCTCCTGCTTTCCCTTTCCGACATTCTGTTTGGAAGAAGTGTATATATTCAACATCAAGTATGTATGAGAAATCCACACAAAATATCAGCACAAGGCCATCAAATTAATCCAATAAAGGCTAGAACTGCAATAATAACAGTTGATTATACACTGGGAGAAATCTGTAGCACTCTATCAAATCTCCAGTGCTCAGCGTCAGATGATGTGTAAAGCATCATACATCAAAGCTGAGTGCAGAAACCTGCCCTGCTGCAGGACTGCAGGCTATATCATAAGGAAAAGCCAGCTGGAAAACGTTTATCATCCTCTTTACATCTTAAAAAGTTATTTATTACCATCATATATCATGTGGCAATTGGGGGAGAATGCTGTAATCGATGACTTTCACCTCCTTTTGCTCACTGTGTTGTGCAGGGTCACTCCTCTTGGAATTATTTTGAAATTATTTTGTGAATTATTTGGCTCATTTGTTCCCTTTTCAAACAAAAGTCAGTAGTGATGCTTTGCCCAGGCAGCTGCTTTTTGGAACTGGGAGGTGCAAGAATGGCACTGTGTTCTCCCTCTGTTTGACTGGAATGGGAATAGCTCCCAGCCAGACTTCTGGTTTGAATACAGAGTAAATATTATATGTGTTGACTATTCATCATCTTTCATCTCAAAAGATCCTGTTCTGTCTTCAATAATAAACTATATCTACAATTTAGTTGCTCTTCAGATATAGGAATGTATACTGCGATTAACTTCAGCAAAGTCAAGGGAGTTTTGGACACCAGAATTAAGTAAAGAATAGCTGTGCAATGGATAGCAAATCTGACAGAGAAAAATGGTAACTGCTAGCTGCCATAAAGCTCTGTACTGCATGCTAGTCATTAAGGTACCTGCTTGCCTTCTTGGTTAGAGTGCATGGATAATGATTCTTATTTTTTTTAGTGGCAGATTTTTAAATTCATATTATTATGTGTGGCCTATTTTCAAAACTGTTCTTTGTGTGTCACTGAAACTGAGATTTCTGCACAGGATCTTGGTTTTGTACCAATCAAAGAAGCAAAAAACACACTTTGTGATTAAAAGACGTGTTCTATAATCACTTATTTGTCCCATTAAGGGAAAATCTGTAAAAGTTCCTTGGTGTTTTAGCAATCTCTGCCAAGAAAGTAATTAAAAAAAATATCTCGTAAGATATTTACTTCAATGCTTCACCACCAACACATCATTATGCAGGAAAATGCCAAAACTAATCGCTGCCTGTTGCCGTTGCAGTGTTAAAAGGAGCACTAAAATTACACTGTGCTCCCACTCCATTTCCAGCTCAGATTTGCTCGGGTTCTTGAACCAGGCGCTTTTAAGGCTCTTTTCTTCCTGCCGGAACTCCTACTGGCAGCTATTGACATTTATTGCCTTATTTTTTACCCGATCTATTGGAAACAACTACACTATCAAATCAATAAGACATATGGTACCCATCTAAATACTAATTAAGTTGTACATGTAATAATTCCTCCAGGACTTCAGAGTTGCATCTCTTGAAACGGTAGCTGCTAAGGAGGCGTAGTGGTCAGAGTGCTGTGAGAGTAAAAATAAGAACAACAGGAAGCCGAGGTGCATCACCCCATGCTGTCAGTGGTCAGTCATGTCCACTAGCACTCATGGGTTGTTCTTTCCACCCTTGATATTGCCATACTTTCCTGGGCTTGGGAAATCCTCTTTAGAATTGAGGAAGCCCTGGAATATCCTTGCCTAGCAGTGTGCCCACTGCCATGGACTCGGAGATGGGAGCTGGGGGGTCACATAGCAGGGCAGCGGGGTGCTGGGGGTCCTCCCATTCCTTCCCAGCATTGGAACCCCCAGTATCCATCTGTGGAGGATGAGTTGCTCAGTCTGTGTGAACAGGAGAGCTCTGCCCCATTTCCCTCAGCTGATTTGGATGCTGTGCCTCTCAGTTCTGGGGCAGAAGAGCACAAAGCAGCACTCATGATTGCAGTGGGCTGAAGAGAGGGAGCACGGGGAGGAGGCACACAGCTCTGAGTTAGGAATGCACCAAGGAGCTTCAGCTGAGCAGGTAATCCTGTGTGCAGACCTAGGATGATGTAGGGAGGGCAAGTATCACAGTATAAATATGCTTGCACTGCACCCTGAATAAAGTATCATATGTTTCCTGTCATCATAATGAAAACTGTTTATAAATTCACATTTCACTGGGGAAGGAGGGGGGAAGAAAAAGCTAAGGCTTCATTTGACAAAACCCTACATGATGAGCAGAAGAAAGAGGACTTTATAACATGGCAGAGCTCAGCAGGATGAGGCACTGAGATACAGGGCAAGGCTGCCTGAGCTGGGCCCTCTGCTCCAGGGGGGGAGAAAGGCATTATTGGTGGGTCAGAATGATGCCTTCAGACAGCAAAAGGACGTGGTGTTGTGCCCTAATTGTACACTCACTGTGGGGTAAGACAACACTGGATGCTCCCTATGATGTATATAATGTACAGATCATGTATTCTGAGTTTCAAAACCCCTGTATGTGTAAAGAGATAGCAGTGTAGCACCAATACTTGCTGTATTTGTAGAGCAATGTGAACTGAATAATAGGAAGAATTTGCATCTCTCAGAATTCACAAACATAAAAGAATAAAAAATCAGATGATTGCACTCAAACATATACCTATAAAAGCTCCATGCACAAAGATTGAATAAAAATATTGACAATGGTCGTGTTACAAATTCAATCTTTAATCCTCACCTGTAATTTTAACCCCATGATATCCAGATCCTGGTGGAGCTGCACCATTTACCATGTTTAATACATCTGGCAAAGAGCTGTTTCTTCCTAGCAGCAATGGAACATAGCCTTGCCTGCACAACGTGTTGCCCATTGGCAAGGAAATAATGTTGTACCTTGATATTTCCCAGTTCTGAAGGGACTCTTTGTATCACTTCTTGGTCCTCACTGATTGAAATGTCTTTACATTTCAGTGAATGCTGGCTGAGAAATTCCACTGTTCAAAACTGTACAAGCAATAATGGGGATTTGGCCACAACACCTTTCTAGGACTGCCTAAAGGTGAAGGAGCACCTGCAGACTACAGGAGGAGCAAACCAGTGACATCTGGGCTGGTAGGTGACTCCCACCTGCTCCAGCAGTCAGCGCCGGCTGTGTGCATGGCATCTGCTCCCTCACGCTCAGAGTACAAAAGCTGTAGTTGGAAGATGTTTCTTCAACTAAAAGAAGGCAAAGTCACCGAGGCAGAAAGTCTACATCCAATTATTCACTCAGCTTTCTACCTGATGGCACACTTCCCATTAAGCTGTCTAAGAGTCATAGCTGAAAGCCTACAGAAAAATGAATCCTTTTGCTTGTTAGATAATCTTTGCATAAACACTGAAGTCTATAAAGTCACTTGCTTTTCTAAACTGAGGTAAAATGGAGCCATGTACAGCTACACGCCAGTAACTTCCCAGCTTATGTGCAATGAGAGGGAGAACAGTGCTTAGAAACTTATCCTGGAGACGTTGGAGGACATGAATTCTGTGTCACCCACGGATGGAACAGTGGAAGGATATAATAGTCAACTCTGAATGTTTGGAAAGTACTACCTAAAATGTATTTTATCTTTAATTCAAGAGTTGTTGAAATAAGATAGATAGAAAAGATATTTATTGCATTCATAGAATCAAAAATGTAATTAAGCTTAACCAATATGATATCAATGACCTGATCTCTCTTCAGAAAAATCACAGCATCCATTTGTCATGCAAAAGAATACATTTTAGAAATGATGAGAGAATGTGTTTGGATGCTGAGAACTGCACTGAGGGCACGGAGCAGCGCAGGGGCAGAGCCCTGCAAAGGGCCTCAGCTCTGAACCCAGCAATCTGCATTCACAGCAGAAATGGGCAGATCGTGGCCCCTCACTTGAGAAAATACTCTTTTCAACACGACAGCAAGGTCCCTTGTCAAAAACAGGAGGTGAAGATCAATAAATATTTAAATTAAATGAGATGTTAATCAAAGGCAGGAAGGCTGGTGACATTTACCCAGGCGAACGTGGGAACTGGCGGCAGCAATCACTGACATCGATGATTATGTTCAAGAGCTCCTGGGTGTCCCAGAGGATGAGGAAGGAGGAAGAGTGCTTATCCGTAAGAAGAAGGATCAGGGGAATTACAGCCTGGTCAATCCAGATTCAGTGCCCACGAATACAGCACTGCACAGTCTCAAGCAGGTGATTTATTAACTGCTGGCAGTAATAAATAGAGCTGGCCACTGTGATTTGCAGCTTCACACTGCAAGACTTCGAGGCTTGACTGCTGATGTCAGCCAAGAATGATAGGTAAGCTTTGTCCATAGCAAAAAGAAAGAAATAAGTAGTTGTCAATGTTTATGATAATTTTCTACTTGCTGCAGCCTGTGCACTTATCAGAGCCAACTGAAGTCGTTACTGCAGCCGAATCTTTCATTTGCTTGGGAATTGCACAAGTTTTAGAAGTTCTGTTAATTTTTACAATCTTCTGCATTTGTTAATTGTGGCATGAAGATAATTTGTGAGTACTTTTGGGATGATAAGCTGATCATAAGCATTTTGCATGAAGTGAACAGAATTTCTCGTAAGATTTCCACAACTGCTCACCCATGCTTCTCCTGGCTGCCTAAGGACCCCACCAGCAAAAATGTGAGACCTTGATTCAGCCTTAAGAAATCACAGTGGCCCTACAGTGTCTTACACTCAATGTGGTTTGCTCTTATAGAAAGCTACCTGTGGAAAGGCAAGAAAAACATTCTGTTAATTTCTTTGATGTACTGCCTCAAGACAAATTCTTCTGTCGTTATACCTTCACGTGTATAGAGGTGCACACATTCCTTGTGGTGTGTGAAAGGAAGGAGGGAGCTGACTGCTTTTGGCTCCTGAAACACAGAAATTCATTTTCAGTTCTGTTACTTGCTTCTAACAGCAATGCTTCACTGTGTCCTGACCTCCCACGTCTGATAATGCTGCACCCAGCACTGTGTTTGTTGCCTCTCGTGCCAATCTTTGAATCTGGCAATCAACATGAAATACTTAATGTGGTGTTGCCAAAATTGTTTTAAAAGTTATATTTGAAATTCTCTTGATTTGAGAATATCAGTGAACGAGTGATGACCGAAATATTCTGGAAGCCTAAATAAGCTATTAAAGGGACCATGCTGCAGAACTGCAAACTTTTCAAGTAGCAATTTGTCTTTTCTCAAACCTGGGTTATTCCTCACCCCTCTCCAGTTCCGCTCGCGCTCTTTGCTGTCGATTCCAGGAGCAGAGGATTGATCTCGTGTTTTCGTAGTTAAGTTATTCAGTGAGAGCTGAAGACCTAAGGGCTGCCATGTAATCTTGCTCTCTGGTGTGTCACAGCTGGCTCAGCAGGCGTCACACGAGCAGAGCCAGAAGTAGGTCATAGAGCCCCAGGTGCTCCCTCCTCCTGCAGCACCACCCACAGAACCCCACGTGCTGCTGGAGGGCCGCTGGACCTGCCCAATGCCCAGGTCTCAGCTTGCAGTTTTTGTTGCATATTGTCCCAATAACTTTATTAGTAAAGGCTTTAATCAGCTTTAAACTCTTGAGCCAGATGAACTCTGATAATATTGCACTAGCATTTTACTCCAGCATTGCGGTGTGCCCCTCCTACTCATCATCTCTGCACAGGAGAAGCCAAGGAAGAATGAGTAAAAGTGTTAACAAAGCAGAAACATATTTTGAATCTTTCCATCTTGAAAAATTTGGAGTGATGAATAAATCTACATTTATAAACTTTTAATGAACAGCTGAGATTCAGAAGTGATACAAAAGAAGAGAGGAATGTGTCCTTTTGAAGCGTGCCTGCTTTCTGCTTGATGCAGAATTAGTCTCCATTGTGGTCCCGTGACATCTCAGTGCTGATGCATAGTCTCAGCTCCCTTCATATCTTGCTGAAAGAGCAGCTTGCCTACTTTTTCTGAAGCTGTTTGGTTTTTTTTCAATTCTTCTTCCTAATTTTTGTCCTGCTGTTTCTTTGTAGTATTAAATCTGCCTGCAAATAAGGACTTCCTGGAATCAAATTTGAGGAACTAAGAATATGCATTTAATTAAATGGAATGTAGCTGCCCAATGATCACTGAGTCCTTGCTCCCTCTATGCTTCTTCTCTTCCCCCTTCCTGGTGTTGAGCTCATGGCTGACAGCCCATTCCAACACTTCTCCAAGATCTGTATCACTCCAGAAGCAGTCTTTCAATAATTAGGGAGGTGTTCTTTCAACTATTCTTAAGTGCAAAATTTGCATAATGCTGCTACTAAAAATTAGCTTCAAAGTTATCTGTACACTTCTAAAAACCTCTTCCTACAGGAGGCATTTTGCCCCATGGTTCCAGATGTTTTTAATAAGCAAAGATCTCAACCAACAAGGAACCAGCTTTTTGCAACACTGATACCAAGTGGTTTCACATAGTAAGAATCCAAATTAACTTTGCAAAGCCACACATTCTGGGAGAAGAAAATGGCTGGTGTATCCATATTATGAAATTATCTGTATTATATATTATCTATTATCAACTCCATCTTGTAGCTCTAAGAAATGTTTTCCATACACTCCTTGAACTCTGGCAGATCAGGCTGTGCTCCCACAGCCCTGGGGAGTTTGTTCAGGCCCTGTCCCATCTTCACAGCCCTCCTTTGGACTCCTCTGCTGTCACCAGAGCCCCCAGCCCACTTCATGCAGAGCTGCCCTCCAGCCTCTCATCCCCCAGTGTGTACATAGATCCAGAGCTGTCCCATTCCAGGTGCAGAATCCAACACTTGCTTTTATTAATCTTCATCTGCTTGATGATTGCCCAGCCAGTGGCTGCATTGTCTTTCAGCTATTTTCCAGTAGCACCCAGAGTAATTTTCTCTAATAATTTTGCCAGGTGTTGATAGGCCTGTAGCTATCAAGGTCTTCTTTCTTATCCTTCTTGAAAACTAGGACAATATTCTCCAGCTTCCAGTTGACTGTGACCTCTCCAGATTCCCAAGACCTTTGACAAATGATGGAGAGGAGTTTCACAGTGACATCAGCCAGTTCTTTCTGTACCTTGGGATAAATTCCACCAGGCTCCATAGGCTATCTGTGCATGTCTAGCTGGAGCAGCAAATCCCACACAAGTTCAACATCAGCTTGGAAGTTGTTTTTGCAGTCAGTCCTCCAACTCAGGGCTCCTGCAGTGCCCAAACCCCAGGGATTCTGATGGAGCACAACAGAACTGTGAACAGCAGGAGTTTGACAGCCCTGCATCCTCATGCTGTTGCATCTTTAGTGCTGCCCCTTTACATCCTTTTAATATATTTTTAAAATACATTTATCCAAATGTATTGCTGCTTATTACCACCCTGAGATCTCTTTGTTTTAAGCTGTCACAGAAGTCCTGCATGTTTTCAAATTGCATCGCTCTCTCCTAATCTTGTTTTCATAATGAGTTTTATTTAAGTCTAATATAGGTATAATGTAGAGTAATGTATCTTCTTCACCTCCAAATGAATGTTAAAAGTGTAAATTCATTATTTCTCCTTCAGCAGATCTCCTTTTTATCTCCATTCTGTCGACATTAAAGTAATACTTTTTCTCCTGAATGCACTGATGAGGATCCCCAACTAATTTTCACAAGAATGTGAACTCGTTTAAAACCCACTCTTATCATACTGTACAGACCTCTTCAGCTATAGCGGCATTCTTCACATTAATCTCAGAGTTAATTTTCAAGCGGGTCTTGTTCAGCATTTGCCTCTGTTTGCAGGGGCAAGGCCAAGCCTGGTGCTGGGCACGCGCTGCTCCTCTGTTGGCATGGCAGCCTCATGGAGTCACAGCATGGAGCTCTCCTGGGCAAGGGGCAGCACTGCTCCAGCCACCTAACAGTCCCAGCTCGGGTTAAAATTGCTGCCGCATTCTGTGCCTGCTACAGGGCCATCAGAAAGGGAAATGGGTGCTGCTGGCAGATGGATGTGTCGTGGGCTGTACTCACACACATTTGTTCCTCGTTCCAGTTGCTCACCAGAGCTGGTAAAACTTTTGACCAAAGGTGTGCAGGTAATAATTGAACTTAACCAGTTTCAAAGGAAACCTTTCTGGTGTTCAGAATGTTTGTACTGAAAAGAAACACCAAAACCCCCAAAAACGCCGTCCTAAAGTAAATGAAGTTTAAAAATAATCAGCAAAATATCATTCTTGTTGTACCTGACCCATTTTTCATTGCTCTGTGGAAAAATTATTAAAAAAAAAAAAAAGAAAAACAAAGATGAATTCTAATAAAGCAGTTATCCTGAAAGCTATTATCACAAGATTGATTAACATATATTACTTTCTTTGAACAATAGTTTCCGGAGAGAAAAAAATATACGTTATCCATCAGACTTAATCCATGGAAAAGTTATTAAACACTTATTTCTCAATGGGCATGGTAAAAATCGATACGTGTTTTGCAAAGATGAGTGCAGTTTGCCTTAAGAATTTGTACTCGTGTAATCTTCAAATTGTGTGAGTTGTTTGGTAATTGTTTCTAAGCTTTCATAGATTCCTCTTTTACGTCCATGACTTTACACTGCTGTAACTTTTGCCAACTTACTGAAGTGATTCCTGATTTACAGCAATGGATGGTGAAAGGAAAATTAAGATGCCACTCAATTCATCAGCTGGGTTTGTCTAAAGAAGTAGAAATGATGCACACGTAATAACGGCTGCAGCTTAGTTCAGCATTCAGCTGCATAGGCAGCAAGTCCTGGCACATGCCAGGACGCTTTGAATCCTTAGAAACTGTATGCCAAAGTTCCTAGGCCCATACACAGCATTTTGGTGCTGCTTTTCATTAGTGCACTGCAGCAGGTAAGGAGCACAGTTTGCATGCAGATCATTGCTACCTGACTGCATCCTCATAGTGAAGCCTTCAGAGCATGGGAGCTTGGTTGGGTAACTGGCAACATGAGATACGTTTCTCTGAACATCAGTAGAACAATTGCTAAAGCAAACTAAACAGATCAACAATTTCAGGACACAAAAGTTGTGTGGGAAGAGAGGGTAGACTGGCTAAAATACAAAACCTGTCCTTAAATATACTTCCCCTATTTAAATACCCTTAGGTATGTGAATTCTCTTTCCTTGTGCTTGTGTCCTTGTTTCTCTTCAGAAGTTCAGAAGCACCACAAGACCACCTGCTATGTCACATTCGTAACCAATTTGTTATCGTGAGTCAATGAATCATGTAGCATAATGTAATAATGAGCAGGTCGGGCTCCTGTGTTTATTAGCTGATGCTCTCTTGTATAAGTTCATGATGAAAGAGAATCCTTCAGCCAAATTCTTCCACTTACCCTGCTGTTCAGGGACACACCGGGGGTACTATAGGAAAAAGCGGAGCTGGGAGGCACCAACACACGCCTGAAAGCTGCTTGGCCATACGAAGGGATATTAAAAGGACACAGATATCTGAGCACATTTTGCTAAAGAAGGCAGACTTAATTTTAGCTGGCTGGCAGATGGGGTATCTCATTAGCCTGTCTTTTCATCTTATTTCACGCAATTAAGCAGACTCGGGAGGGCCCTGTGGAGCTGGCCGCCTTCCAGCGCCTCGCAGAGCCGGGCTGCACGGCCTGCCTGCCGCTCGCTGCTCACGGCTGTGCCTCAGCAGCCCCTGCACGGTGAGGGCTGTGCGCTGCCCACCAGCCTGGCTTCGGTGCGCACGGCGCTCACGGCACGCTGGCTTTGGCTGCGTGGATTTCTGCCGCCTTGGCTCGCTGGCTGGGCCAGCCTCCGGCTGCTGGGACTGTGTCCATGTTTGGCCGGGCTGTGGGTGTAAATGGAGCCCATTCCTTTGTAGGATCTGTAGGGCAGGCCCCACACTTTGCCATCGGTTGACTCGGTTTTCGCTTTGTTCCCATAGAAACGCGGGGGTTTTGAGAAGAAGCGCAAAGCTAAAGACGAAGGGAATAAAACAAAGCAAAACCCATCAAACCTTCGTGTATCTGTGCAGTGGGGGGAAGAAAATAAAATCCTTGACTCCTTTCTGCATCCTGTAAAGAGGAGTAATTTAGTTGACAAAAAAGAAATTCTCTCATAGATGTGATCCTTTTGAATTGTTTGCTTTTCTTACGGAGGCAATTTCAGCAAAATGCTTAGCAACACACATAGAAGGGAGCTGCTACATCTTTGTATTAATTCGAAAAACCTCAATTTCTTATTAAGTCACAAGAGATAGCTCTTGCTTTGTTTCCAGCAAAAGGTAATTTGGGCTTTATTTTATTTAGAATGTTGCCCACCGTGCTGGAGAGCTGAGATTTCTTAATTGCTTTGTTGCAAAAACAATTTATGTGGGTTTTTTTAATGAGTTTAATTTTCTTTAAAGTTTTTCATGAGTAAATGTGGCAGCATTTTTAAATCAAATAAATTATCCACATAGCTGCCTCGGTGCTCCCATCATTACACTAAACACTTGAAGATGCTACCTCCACAAGACTTATTATAGAGAAAATATGTGTACAGAGAAGGAGTTTGAGTTGGCGTTAAAAAAAATAATAGGAGTAAAAAAAATCAGCAACCAAAATACAATAAGAAAGAGAGAGAAAGGGAGAGAGGTTATTAGGAAGCTGTCCTTCTACTACAGAGCTGGGAGCTGAATCCAACACGGTGAGTTGCCATAGGGAAAAGTGTTCTTGAGAAGATGGCAAAATATCTGGTCACTCTGCTTTTCCTCAGAACATGTGTGAAGAAGCTCATATAACTGAAGTAGGATAGGGATGGAGCAAAAGAAAATCGGCCTTCCATGCCATCCGTGGTCTTCCATTGCCATGAACAAGAATGGTGGCAACCAGAGAGGGTCATGCCCAGTTGTGCCAGTACAATAAATAAACTGGCAGTGTAGGGCCTGGGTGACAAGAACAGGACAACGGCCACAAACAAGAAAGCAATCTGCTGACTGTGAGCTCAGAAAAATACAGAACACTGTGTCTGGTTTGGATTTGACCCCATGTATGAATATCAGCCTTTCCAGTAATGAAGTAAATGTTTGTGATGAGTGTAAATAATGATGGGGACTCACCTGGAGTTTTCAGTTGTGCCAGCACTCCACGCTGGTAAACGTGCAGTCCATGAGTGATGTCAGCAGTGACAGGAGGGTTGGCTGCTGCAAGGAGCATCTCCTCGGATGCGCAGGAACAGGGCCTGCCAGTGGTGGGGAAATACCAGGCTGATGAACCATCACCAGCCCAGGGTCTGCTGGCTTGACTGCCTGCGTCAGAACAGGAGCAGAAGAAAGAGATGAGAAATTGCCACTATTGAAATTAAACCACATGGAGGAGAAGCTTGTGGAAGAAGAGGAAGAGGGTCTCTTTGCTCTTTCATCAGGTATTTTGATGAAAACAGAGAAAAGGATCCTCACAAAAAGACAATAAATGCACCACAAAGTGGCTGAGAAAAGTATAAAAGAAATTACTGCAGGATACGAGAAGGAGATAGGTACTGGCCCACTTAGGCAAGGTTACCAGAGAACACATAAAGCCTCTTCTTTCTTTGTGCCTGATAGTATGTTTTAAAAATCCTTCCACTGGGATTCAAGGAGATGATATTTGTATGGTACAAAACAGAAAGGGATACATAAAGATTGAGAAGTAATTCCAGTGTTTTAGGAAACAGAAATAGGAAATTAGAGGAGGAACTGTGCACTCATGTTAAAACCTGGCACTGAAAGAAATCCATAAAGCTAACGTTAGTAACGCAGAGCTGGCAGCACTCTGCTCCCAGCCACATGGGAGTAACCCTGTGTGTCCCCTATTGCCTCTGATCCTGGCACTTGTTGTGAGCAAGCTGCCATGTGTCTGAATAGGTCACAGTTCCATTAAATGTTGGAAAGATTTCAGGAACCAAGAGATCCAAACCAAAATCTCTAAAAATGCCTTGATTTCCTTACCTGGAAGTTGACCATAAGCTCACTATCATCTCAAAGCCGCAAGGACTAGCCTTGAAACACATGCAAGAGGCAACTTCCAGCCAGGCACACCTCCCAAAGCAGCCCTCCATGAGCAAACCAGGAGGTCACTCTCCAGCTGTCGGTCACTGCAGCCACTTGTTACTTGCTCGTCACACAGACACTGTGGTTCATGAAGAAAATGTGACATCCGGGCTCGTAATCCAAACCAGGCTAACATGACACTATCTGTAAGTGAGGAAGCATGGTGGGGAGGAAGGCAGTCACACAGCAGTAAGTCACAGAGCTTTTCATCTCTCTTCCAGTGCAGCCAAATATTTCCATGGTAAAAAGGCAGAAGTGAGGTGTTTCTCTGGATCTGATGCCTTCTCAGGCGTTTCTGAACAGCATCGACCCACACTTTCCTGAGAACAAGGGTCTCTGACTGCTGACACTTCACGTCTTCCCGGTGCCACCTCCACAAAATGACAACTTTAAGCATGCTGTGACAGTGACAGCTAATTAGTGTTTTATGATACTGTAACGGTGTCATTCCTGAAAGTATCACTGTCCAAGATGATAAATTAACATAGCGTCTCTTGCATGGCAATGCTCACAGCAGCAGCACTTGGAAGTCAGGCAGGTCACCCCCTGTAAGACACTGGTGCTCGGTGTGGGCAGGAGTACCTTGCTATCTCAGAGCAGCCAGGCTCATTTCTTCAATCACAATAAATACACGAGCTCATCAGGCTGCTCGGGACTGTTCTGAGCATTGCCAGCTATTCCACTAGTCAGGTTCTTACCTTGATAATGTTTTTTTCTGCATAATAATATTACAGCTTGAGAAAGGCTGATTCAGATGAGATATTATTTATATGCTCACAATGCATGCCTGGCCATTAAGAGGTACTCCTGAAAGCAAGGTCTCTGGTGACCATCAAGTGCACGATGCAGCCGGTGCATCTCCCTTACATTTTGCTGACTCTCAGCAGGAGAAGCAAGTATGATTTTGATTTATTTCTCACATGCATTCAGGTGGCTTTCCAGATTTCCTTTCAGTCCCAATGCTCTGCATGGTTTGTGTGACCTGAAAGCACGCTGTGCAACCAGCAGGGGCTGTGCCTGTCTGGGAGGTCTGGCTTTGCCCATGCATCACTCAGGGAGTTAAGGCTGACATGTCGGTGTGGATGAAGGTGATGCACCAGGGAGAGCCCAGCCTCTGCCCTTCCAGTGGTCTGACACAGCAGTGGCAGCGGGGCAGACAGGCTTTGTGGGCCTCTCCATGGCAGCTGAGGAGCGCCACGGCTCTTCTACAGCCCTCACCATGGCTGGGCAAGAGGCACTGGGAGACGATCTCCAAACGCAGACCTAAGGCATGGCTTCCCTCCCAGCTGAGGTGAAGGCTTTGGGACCTCCACGTGTGCCTCCCTGCAGGCACGGCCCCACTGCCATGGCCTGGACAAACCCATCACGGTTCCTAATTGAACAGCATCCGGCTTCTTCTTTCTTCTTGTTCCAAATGGGTTCTGCCTCTGTCAGGAAAGTAAGAGTCTGTGTCGCCCTTCTTTCTTTTCAGAAAATATGAGCGTTTTTTCTTCTCTTTATTTTGTGCAAGATTTCAGCTCTTTGACTTCGAAGAAGAAATCATTGTGGAGAAAGTATTTCTTGAAATGATGACGGAAGCAAAATTATATTCCTTTGTAGAAAACAGGGACATTTGAAGACAGGCTTAGCATCTTTGTTCTTTGTTCCAGAAAGTGTGAATGCTCGGGCTCCTAGACCATTAATCCTTCCCCATTTTGCTTTTTGAAGATGAGTATTGCAGAGAATGAAGCATTGTGCTCAAAAGTTCTTTTCAGAAAATATCTTTTCCCTCCACAGTCTGTTGCAGTCATCTTATAATTTGCAGGAAGACTCGGCAATTCACAGCTTCTCCTCATTAATATTTATTTTCCAGGGACACCCCGGTATGGCTGGGCTCTGCCCTGTGCCTGGGATCAGCTTTGCAATGGGCTTTGCAATGGACATGGCAGGGATATCCCCATGGGCCCCACAGCTGAGCAGGGCTCCAGCACCACCTTCTCCCACTCTCCCTGCTCCCTGCTGGGGAAGCCTGTGCCTCGCAGCCTTCCTTTACTCTCTCAATATTAGTTTTACATCCGTTTTTCACTATATTGCTGGCTTCAAGACTGCTTCAAACAGGTTTTCAAAATCTGCTATCATAAGGCCCCGAAACTTAATTTACTGCCTCCCATAGCAACTTAGCATGAATATTAGGCAAAACTAAATAATGTTTTCCATATATTTCCGTCACAAAGTGCTGCTCTTTTTGGGTAACTTTCAAAATTCTTCACACATATCCACTTTTCTTGCTGAAGATAGATCCTAAAGAGGACATCAATATCTCACTGATTTTTGAGTCAGCTGTGAGTGTAGTTCATCCCATTCTTCATTTCTGCTGGATCTGCCTTATTTCCAGTTACTCAGTCCTGGTATATTTGCCCATGTTTTTTAAAGCACTACAACACATCTCTGGAATATTTTCCTTTAGAAGGCATTCTGCCATTTTTCAGCCTGTTTGAAAAAACATTGGCTTTTCTATGGAAAAAGATGGTTGTTCACCCGGACTTCTATTTGATGGTCCCCACTCCAAATACCCAGCAATTTTGCACATCACTGCAGTGCAGAAACCCATCTGCAGCTGGAGTACGGGTGCTGCTGGGACGGGACAGAGGCAGGGACACCTTCTGTGTGCATGGACAGCCCCTCCTGAGGTGAATTCTTCACTGCATGGATGCTGTGTTATCACACCCCTCAGAATGAGTTTTACCTGGTTTAATCAGTGAGGCTGAAATCAGGCTATCAGCAGGCAGGAGCCACACGGCAGTGGCATGGCTCACATGGAGGGAGCTCCCCACAGTGCAGGGTTGGCCCCGGGAGCAGCAGGGTGGCTTCTGGTGTGAACGTAGTGTGACCTGGGACCACCTCGAGCTGTTACTGGAGTGAATTTACGTTTCTATTTACCTTTCCATTTCTATTTATGTCTCATGTTCTCCCTTTCCTGTATTACTATGTATCTCTCTCTTCTCTGCTTGCATAGATATTTTTGGATAAAAGCCATCCTTCATTCAAACTTTTTAGGGCTTCCATGTTTACAGTTTCCTCACCGTATTACAATTACGGTGAAACAGCAGTATTTACATGAAGATTTTCCCTACAGTTACCAGAATATTTTTCACTACTGTTGTACTGCAGCTTCTGTAGTCTTGTCACACAGCTTCCTTCTCTGCATTTTTTTTCTTCATGGAAAGACTTAAGACACATTTTCCATTCAGGGGCGCCGTAGTGTTGCATTTCATTACAGAACATTGCGTATTCTCACAGTTGCCTTTTTCTGCTGCCTATGCTCCTCTGATGTCAAATACTTTCTCCAATCAGGAGAAATTTCCAACAGTTTCTACATGGCATTTATGCAAAAAATGTGGAAGAGGACGGGACCTACTTGGGCTGATAGCTGGGCAAAGCTCACGATCCACACAAACCTGTAAATCAAAAGGGTTTTTTTCACGCTGCACTGAACAAAGGGAAACATCAGGGTTGTCACAAGCTCTACGAACACGTCACAGCTCACACCTGACGAAGGGTGTTCCTTGCAGGGGATGAACTCCCTGCACTATCCAACTGCTCTATGGGTGCTGGGCAGCTCCTGCCCTGCTGCGAGTGCTGTCAGCAAGCTGAGAACCCCACAGTAAGCAGCGACAAGCACAGACAGCATGAGAGAACCAGCAGGTTTCCTGCCCAACCAACCAGCACTTGTACATGTTTTATGACATTGCTCAGAGTGCATTAACGCCAGACTGAACCTGAGTGAACCTGAGGGTCATTCAGTGCTGTGGAGTTTCCCACTTTATCAGTTACAGAAGCATTCCTGCTAGCTTTGCACTGTGAAAATTCAACATTCATTATACTCATGATTTCTCAGCTCTTAAATGATATGGAGTGGCCCAAACGAAGGTGTGCTGGGCTGGCCCCACACACGGCTGTTACATGGTGCTGTGTTGTGCCCACAGTGCCTCGACCCACAGACCTGCAGAGCCACTGGGTCTGACCGGCCATCATGGGCCTCCCTGTATCCAGGCTCTCCCTTTCCACTGGCAGTACCATTTCTGGGCTGCAGGCTCTCGAAATGCTGCTGGTAATAGTTAAGAAAAGTATAGTAATGATTACGGGGAAAAAAAGCACAAAAGCACAAGTTCCTCCTATGGAACTGTTTCTTGGAACATCTTTGATGAAACGGTTTCCATCAGATAGAGTATTTTATCAAAGCCAAGGAGTCCCAGCAGTACATGAGATAGCTAAAAAAAAATTTGGGGTAGCCTTACAACTCTTTTCTCTTTTCAAAGTGATGTAATTAGCATACAGGAGCAATTTAAAGTAGAAGAGGATGCTAACAGAAGTATTGAAAACGTCCCTGGAATATTTGTGTCACTTAGTTTTAGAAGGCTCGCAACAGCACCAGGAAGGAGCCCAACCTCGAGGCTGAAGAGCTGTCAGTCTCCTTCAGCACGGATTGCAGTGCTTCTGAGCTGGATAGCCATCGCAATGCTGTTCTTCATTCCAAGTGAAATCACAGCACAGACTAACAGTCCGAAGTTCTAACAGAACATAGCTCATATTTCTAGCAGATTTTGCAGGTGAACACCCTTTGAATGTAACTTTCAGCTCCCGAAGTTTTGAATGTTTCAGTCTCTCCAGTTGACAGCACACTGATTTTGGGTTTTGCACTCACACTGACTTCAGCACTGACATCTGGAGCTTTGCCCTGATCCCTCGCTGTGTGCCAGTGAGCAGCCTCATGGTCTCAGTATTGGTGGTAAGAGTCCTTCATGCTCCTGCCTCAGGAAAAGAAGGAAAACCTTTGATGCTAAACCAGAGCCTTGGTGCTGGTCCTGCTGGTACTGAGTGCAGCAGCACTGCCTCAGTACAGCCAGCTTGTAGACCAGGGCCTCGCTGTCAGCAGCTAGCAGCTTCACAGTGTAGCAACAGGAAAATAAAATCTGGATGCCCTTCACCACCCAGCTTAGTGATAAGCAAAAATGAAGCCTGAAGCCTTCTGGAGTGTTAGCCATGCTGTATTCATAAACAGATGTCTTGTTTATTTTATCATGTGTTACATGAATAAATAATAAGAGAGCTGCAGTAGTAAAGCACAGATGAGGAGGAGTGAAGATTGCTGAAATTTCTGTATTTAAAACATATATTTTAAAAAAAATAACAGAGACACACAGCAAGGCTGTAGCCACTAATTTTTCTAAAATAAAGATAAAACTGTGCAGTAGCAAATTAACCAGAGCAGTCAGTTGTGTTAAAGAAGTTAGGGTGGGAGGTTTGCTCCAGAGCTCTGCCTGAACCCCCTGAGCTTTTCAACCCATCAGCCACTGAGCTGCAGTGTTGGAGCTGCTGTGCGGCACAGAGAGGCGCCTGGAGCACGGGCTGCAGGGATGGGCCTGTAGGCAGCCAGCCGAATGGAAATAATACTGTTGTGTTCATCAGAAATACAAATCATATCAAGCGTATGCAAATTCCATAAATCATACACATATGCACCTGGCTGCCGGTGAGTAAATCCCAGCTAATTGCCTGGATATTCCCAAAACAGATGTCTTAGATCCAGTATGCGCCTCTCATATGCACTGTTTGCTTCTGTGGCAGTAAAAACCATACATAAAATATTAACCAAACCAAAATGTAAAGGTGAGGGCGCAGAGAACCATGCCCGCTGCAGGAATGGCTGTAAAGGGCACTTGAATAAATCTTCCAGCTACCCAGCATGTAATGGGGGAGGCCTGCTTCCTCCCTGCTGGTGGTTCTAGAGTTGGCTGGCTTCTCCAAAACTTCTCTTCAAAAACAAAATACCCCCATGATCAAATCTGTACCTTCCTGTCAAATTCTCTTTGCTTCTCTTCCTTAAAGATCCTTTAAGTTGCAGCCACACATAAAGCAAAGAGAAAGGCACCACACTGACATCTAAAGACATTGATATACATACAGCCAAACGCATAAAATCGCTGTTGGTGAGCTCAGCAGTGTGGCACCAAGCCTGGCACGGGACAGCAGGGGCCAACCCCTCCCAGCAGGCTCTGCCACCCTGGTGCTGCTGGTGACCAGGATCTGGTGGTTACGTGCTACATCCCTCTTTGCAAGAGGACAGAGAATTATACAGTGGCACTTTGGGATGCAGCGTCTCACCTTGCTCGTAGCTGAACGCCTTTTTGTTTGAATCAAACATGACTTGCTAGGATGCTTGGCTTTACCCTCTGCGCCTTGCACGTTGCTGTCAGGGTGCCCTGGCCCTCCTCACTGGGTGCCTGGTGGGGTCTGGGCTGTGCCCAGCTGCTGAGTCAGCTCACGGTGTGGTGGGGAAAGTCTGAGAGCAGTGCAGCTTGGGGAGCACCCATCACTGGCTGAACCCAGCAGGCAAAAAATGACACAAATTTGCATGATTGTAAGAAAAAATGATTACAAATAAAAATAACCCCCTGATACTTCAAGTATGGCATCTTACAGGAACTGCTGAGGCAGCTGGATTCTGCATGAAGATTACTTTATGATAATGCTATGAGGCTGGGGAGCTTAGCACAAATCACAGCTCTGCCTGAGTGCTGATAATTTCAAGAGCAAATCTCACCGTCTCCTCGTTTGGCCTGGGGTGAAAGCTGAGCTCCGGAGAGGTGTCTGAGTACAGCAGCAGTGGAGGAATGCACCACGCAAAGGGCACTGGAAGCTGGCCCCTTTGCTTCCCTCCTTCATTCCAGAGCAAAGGAACCAACTGCAGGATGGATACATACAGAGCCATTCCTTGCTTCTGAAAATGTTAACACTACAACCCAACTTTTTTTTTTTTATTCTGGATTTTATTTTTTTCATCTTATCTTTCTGTACTCTATAATTTCTGTAATACTCAGCAACTACTTTACATCTGTTTTGTTGTACTCCTACGAGTAGGGCGTGGAATGCACACACAGCATGGCACGAGGGACAGCCAAATCCCCAGCAGGAGCTGCGGCTGCAGCAGGATGCGGCTCACACCTGGGCCTGTGCTGTGCCTCTGCACCAGCCTGGCAGCATCCTGCAGGGCTGCCTTGTAGCAGCACTGTGCAGCAAGCATAGCAGCTGGTGCCAGGCACAACTGACAGCTATGGCCTAATCAATCCAGGTATCAAATCTGCATAATGAAGCAGAGCTGCGGCTCTTCCACAAGGCAGAGCACCCACCACCTTTTATTGCTCTGACACTTGATAGGAAACCAGACCCGAATGTTTCTCTGAGTCAGCACTTATTTAACATCTACCAAAGCTGGAGTACACATACAGGCGTATTTTTATCATATTTTTCAGCACAGCATTTGTTTTCCTTGCAGCATTTCAGTGCTTCTAAGTTTGAAGAGCCAATGTCAAAACCCTTTGGCTGGTGAGTAGCTGTGCTAAGAGTTTGTGCCTGTGTACAGAAACACAAACAATGGCTTACAGTAGGATCTGCCACTGCTCTCCAGTTTGGGGTCTGAGGAACAACGTGTCACAAACTCGTGGTTTTAAAGTTTTATGGCTTAACTTATGCTACTTGCCTGGTGCGACCTGACAGCGTGCTATCGGCCTGGAGCTGCTATTACACACCCTCTCCATCCTTAAAACAAACACAGACTCCGTGCATGGTACTATAAAGGACATAATGCAATGATTTCTTGTTATGCAAAGTTGAGCTGGTGTGTACTGCAGCACAGCGACACCACAGATTGCAGCAGCAGCAAGGAGCTGGAGTGATTTTCTGTGCCTATACTTACAGTTCCCATTCCTCATTGACAAATAGACGTTGGCAAATGAAATTGCTTGTCAGTCAGTGGTGAAATGTGGGCCATTATTCATGGAAATTCTCTGCATTACTGTAGCGGAGGCAGCAGAGTGTAGTTTTCCTGGTTGAAAAATAAGAGAAAAAAAAGAAAGAAAGAAAAGAATGAAAAGCAGAATTTGGGCTGAGGAATGTGAATTCTGTGCCACTGAAAGAGGAAATGTCAACCTTACTACAAAATTACTAGGAGTGACTATTTTCCTGCATCTTGGACCTCAATGCTGGTATGATCTTATTATCATATTGCCCATAAAATACTTTTAATAATTTTTCGAGCTTCTCCTTTACTACACACCTCCTAAAAGAGACACACAAAGAAGTTCCAAAACAGTGAGGCTCTCATCCAGCAAAAACCACATGGGGATATGGCCAGGGCACACCTGGCTATGGGCATTTTAAAGCCAACCAATGTAACTGAACTGATCAGATTGTTCACTCCCAGAGTGAGTCCAGGGAACAGCCTACGACAACAGGCTGAGAGCCCTGGGGCTGTTCAGCCTGGAGAGGAGAAGGCTGAGAGAGATCTGGCCACTCTCTTCAAATATCTTAAGGGAAAGTGCCAAGAGGACGGGGCCAGGCTCTGTTCTGTGGTGCCTGGAAACGCTACAAAGGGATCGGGCACAAACTGGAACCCAGGGCATTCCATATGTGATGAGAAAAGAGCTCTTCACTGTAAGGGTGGCAGAGCCCTGGCACAGGTTGTCCAGAGAGGCAGAGGGGTCTCCTCTGGAGATACTCAAACCCAACTGATATGACTGTGGGCAATGTGATCCAGGTGACCCTGTGAAGCAGGCGTTGGATGGGATGATCCCAGGTGTTTCCTCCCAACCTCAGCCATTCTGCGATTCTATGATTCACATTTCTCAAGTCCTAAAAAGAATGTCTCCACAACCGTTAATCGTGTCAGATTCTTACCATTAATGGGTTTAGCTTGGCAGTTCCAGAGGACTAATAAGCTTGCTAACAACATTCTCACATCATTGTTTTGCTCAGGATATGTTTAAATGATCTGGTTGTAAAAACCATGGTAGTTAACATGGGTTCACGGCTATTGCTATTCTTCCTTAATGCATTGTCAAAGACCCTGAAAATTTGTGCTGTCAAGGCCACTGCAAACAAAAAGCTATTTGGGGCTCTCTTTGCAAACTCCCAGCTACGACCATGCCGTATGCAACCTATCATCTCTGGGAATATATTTAGACAGCACACAGCATGCGATGGTGTGAGAGGTGTCACAGGATGCCTGTGCCTCAGAGGGAAGAGGCCTGTGCCTCTTTGTTTTGCTAGGGCTCAGTGGCATTTTACCCTTTCTCTGTCCTTAGAGATAAGCAGTCAGAATACTGCCCTTATCATTGCCTTGGGAAACAGGTCTTCAGAGACGGAGGGCAGGGAACCATGTGCAAGTGTATTTTAAAATGGACCAGGGTCTTCCTCCATGAAATGAAGGAATTCTCTGCTCATTTTAAGTGTTGGCCCCTGACTGACTGTCAAACAAATCTGCAGTTCTCCCGTGTGTGTTAATGTGTAATTACATTCACAAGGTGTAGGGGCATAGTACCCTATTGGCAGGAACCGAAATATCCAAATACTAAAACATTTGTCCACTTCTTGATTGTTCCTTTATCTTAAATGTGCTGGGTAGATATGTGTTCTTTCATGATATTAATGCTGCTAAAGAAGACAAAATAGCAAAAAGGCTATATTAATCTACGGGCTATCTTATATTAACCTAAAGGCTATATTAACAAGTGAACAGCCACGCACTAGGATTCCTCCTACAATGCACTCTCCAGGTCTCGGGGAGCTTTCAGCATCTTCATAATGACTGCACAAGAACAGACAGTAGTCTTCTCTTATATTCTTTTTTCTCATGTAATTCTACTATTATTGAATACTTTGTTCTCTGAGAAATGTGAGCAACCTGGACATCCCAACCACATTCCACAGTGCTGCCCTGTTTTTGAGCTGTGGTTTGGGAATTACCTGTAATTATCCTTGCATTGGCTTCCAAGGGCAGGCAGCCTGCAGCAGTCCTGACTGTGGTGCTCAGCATCACCATGAGAAGTCGCCGGGCTGCAGGCAGAGCACAGCACTCAGGCCTCCGCTGGCTGCAGCACTGCATCATCATCTTGCTCCACGTCTCTGGACTGTGAGTGTGCTGGACAAATTATTCATCTGGTCCACTGCAGTCACTGAGGGTTTTTCCATTAGTTTTAATGGGCTCTGGGTCAGACCCTTACAAAGAAGTTACCAGCAAATGACCAATCCTAAAAGCACCTCTGATTACCCGTTATATATTCGTGACTAAATGCCAGAATTCTCAACTGTTTATGACAAATAACGGTCACCTCTCACAGCATTACACTGGCAGAAATGCTCACAAAGTACACAAAGCCAGTAGCAGGATTCCAAGCAGTCCTGTGAAACACAGCCTTGGCTGCACTGCAGCAATCGCTGGAAGAGTTCACCCACACACAACGCGTGTGGGAGTGCGTTTGCATGGTGAGAGGACCTGAGGATGCATGCAGTCACAAACCCAAGAATAATCCCTGGTAAAATGCACTAGTAGGCAGTACTGAGCAGGCAGATGCAGCTCTGCTGTTGTCTCACTTGGTGCCTGTGGCTCTGGAAGAGGAAATCAGAGCTGAGGATGAATGAAGCGTCTCAACCACAACACTCCTATAGAGATGATGTTAAACCTGAGATGCTCCCTGTAAGCACAGCATGAGCACTGTGATCCAGTCTGCCCAGCACCCAGCAACCAGAACCCAGCACGTAGCAGCCAGCAGCCCCTGCTGTCCCCTCGGGGAGGTGGGCACACAGGCAGTGGCCGGGATGGGGATGCCGTGCCTGGGAGACCCCCAGCAGACCCCACACTGCAGGGCTGCGGGCAGCACCTGGGGGCCTCAGGACAAATCCAGCGCAAGAGGGCAGGGCTGGCAGCTGGGCACTGAGCTCTGACAGCTGAGATGCACTTCTCCATTCATGTCCTCCTTTTTGTCCTTGTATAGAATTGACTTTAATTAAGCTCATGCAGCTTCTGTGTGCAGAAATCTGAGTGTCTTTTGGATAAAATGACAGCATCGGGAGAGAAATCACTGCTGTGGACCATATAAGTATTCTTCCAGAAATGAAAATACCTTCTAATGTTTTTATTTTCTTGTTTTTTCCTCTAGGTCATTTTCTTAAACTTTCTGCCTGTCCGCTCTTCTCATTCTCACCAGACCAGACAAGTGGTACCCAGGAGAGAGCTGAAGTCAGAGTTTCAGAGGAGGCTGGGCTGCAGACCGTATAAATATTGCATCAGCTCAATTCAGTAAGAGGTCCTCCCGGCTGCTGAGCTGAATCCCATCACCAGTAATGCAAAAAGTACCACAGCAAATCAAATCAGGTGTCATGGTTTTGCAGGCAAACACATCAGCCAACAAACATCAGGGACCGTGCACAGCTGGGCTCCCCAGCCTGCTCAGTTCAGCGCCTTGGTGCAGCATGGAGCACTGCTGGATGGAGCTTGGAGCCTCTGGCTGACCACAGTGCTCAGGAATTACTGCAGACAGCAAAAGCTCTGGTGCTCAATCCACATCTTCCTGATGTCACTATAGTACCAAACAACCCGACTGGTTTCAACAAGGTCCTCAGAAGTCTGGGCAGAGGATAGGAATGAGGAGCAGCACTTAATGCCATCATGAGGGCTGTCTGTTTGTGGGGTTAATACAGTGCAAACCCAGTGAGGAGTTCAGTTTGTGTCGTGGGTCTTCCACAGCACAGAGGTAAGCCTTAGGAATGCAGGAACTGAGTGTCAGTGTGATAGCATCACTCTGTCAACATAAAGAACTTCTTAATTAATTGTTTGAAATATTCTTGGTTGTGCCTGGTGGTTTTTCCTGTCAAGGTATTTCTGCTTGAATATCAGCGGCTGTGCTGAAATGTAAAGGAAATGATGTGTTTGTCATCCACATTTGGCTGTTAGAAGAGACGCTACCTTGATGCAATTGCTTCACAAAGTAACACTAATTTTGTTTTCATGTCTTGCTTACAGAATAAAGGCTCACTCTAATTTGTGTGTTCTACAAAGGCATGAAGCCTAATGCTGTAATCCTCATTGTGTTTGACACGGACCATTAGGATAAACAGCAGAACTTGCATACCGCAAGCTCAATGAACAAACCCAAGAGCATCTTACTCATCTCTGGGTTTTAACATTCTATTTAGTTTTTGGAATGTGAACAGAAAAAAAAAAGATGAAATAGAGGGAAAATGGAAAGGCATATCTATACTGTGCGACATCTTTAGTATTCCAGGGTGAGAAGGCAGCAAGCAGAGAGTTTACCGTGTGCCCTTTCATTCGAAAGGCCACCTGCCAGCACGTTCCCATTTTCCCTTCACAGAGTTATCAGATGCATGTAAATGGAGGCACTCCTGGGATGGCCACAGCACTCCACCGCAGTGGGAGCGTCTGCCCCTCTGAGCAGCTCTGGCTGCTGTTGCTTCTCTTTGGTACGTGCTGAGTGGAGCATCTCAGAGCAAAACTTGTAATGCGTGCTGTCACCATGTTCTAAATGAAGCCACTCATGAGTGAAGGAAGTCTATCTGCTCTGATAGCATCTGCAGCTCAAGCATCTGCACGGCCTTTGATGCAGGCACCCCCTGGCAGCAGTGGCACCGCGTCACTCTGCAGGCATGCAGTGAGCATCGGCGAGGAGGAAGGATTCCACTGCTCACGTGGGGCACAGCAGGGCTGCTGCAGTTCTGGCCCAGGCACTGAGCTGCCTGCACCACCCTTGGCTGTGCTGAGGGCAGCTTGTAGCCCAGGTTCGGTGGCAAATCTGCAGAAAATGCCCTCACCTCCTGTGGCATCACCAAGGGCCAGAAAACTGTCACTGGATCCTGGCAATTCTGTTCCAAACAGGAGGAGAATGTGCAGTGACACAGGAGATGGTACACTGTGCCTCGGGATTTATCTTCGTGGTCTGTTTGGGTTCTGCCTGCAAGATTATCCTGGAAGACTTCGGGGGGCATCGGACATAAGCAGCCATCCATTGTATAATGGCTGCTTCCCATTCTGAGTAAATAGCCGTTCTCTTGCTACTGTTGTTTTCTATTGCTCTCCAGTCTCTTAATTTCCTCACTAAATAAATGACTAATTGCATCAGGCAACTGCTGACCCTATCATAAGTGCTATTGAAGTGCTGGCTTTATTAAACACGGATTTGATGTGCCAGAACCACTCAGCAACGTGTCGTGGCAGACAATGTCCCAGGGAAAACCAAAGCAATGGCTGGCAGTACCAACACAACCACTCTGCAGGTACTCACCAGCTGTGAGAGAGGTGGCTCAAAGCAAATGCCATGGGCAAAGGCAGGGAAAGGACAGCAGCGTCTCAAACTGCCTTTTCCACCACCCAGAGGTGTTCAGACAGCTGCAGAGAGGCAGCAGCTTCAGAACAGCACAACCAGAAAGGCCAGCCTGGCTGCCCTGGAAATGCAGCATGACTGTGGTGGGGATAGGGGCCCTCTCACCAAAAACCATCTGTTTGGTTTTCTCTGTTCTTTAACCAGTTGAAAAATTCTGTCTTCTCAATGGACACCAAAATTAAGCCAGGAGGTGGGTATGGAAACAATAAACTGTCAAAGCTAGAAAGAATTTCTAACATGATATTTCAGAAATATCCTCATACTGGCAGTGTGCTTGCGGAGTGGCACAGTTAGCTGACCAGAAAAGCCATCCAAAACAAACACTGAGTAACCGAGTGACGGCTGCACAGAGCAGTAGGTATTTTCCATGCAGAATTTCCCCAAACTTCCCCCAGATTTCCCTGAACTTCATTTACATGAAATTCTATGGACAAGAAAGCTTTTCAGTCTAACTCTTGATGAAGTCGGTGGCAGATGTGTGACTGTTCAGTGAGGTCTTGTATCAGTAAAGTAGAGAGATTACCAAATAAATTTACAACTATGAGACACTTAGAGAATTATGAGAAATAAAAGATCAAACACACTCATTATTAGGGGATATGAGCCAAACTGACAGACTATGTCAACATGCCATGCTGGGAAGATAAGGATCATGTGACCTCTGAGTTTTTCATATCCTCCAAAGGTCAAAATCTCTTCACCATAAAATTTTTGGTGCCACAAAGCTTATAAGTTGTAAATGTGTTTTTGTTCTAATCTGGTCATGCACACAAATTATTGGAACCCTTAAATTGCCGGAACATCAAATAAAACATCATTATGTGATAGTCCTCATCACGACGTTAGATGGAATATTTCTGAAAATCGAATCCATTGGAGATGGTAATAATTACTGTAAAATTGCCTTTGAAACTAATTTCCTCATGAGAGAGAAGAGAATTACATTTCCCATTTCATTTCTTCGTTTGTGCAGAGGTGGAGGTGGTGCTCGTTTCTGTGGGAAGGAGAGAAGTGACACCACCCTCTGAAATGCTTGGGTTTCACTTCGGTTTTGGTCCCTCTTTGAAATGTGCTAATTGAGAACCTTGTGAAAGGAGCGGATGTGCCTGAAGTGCTCTATGGCCCTCTCACCCACACAGCGCAGTCAGTTCCCTTGCTTGGCCGTGCCGATCTCACTGCCTGCAGCCACACCTGAGCGCCCCCGTGCACCAGTGAGGGGTGTGCAGGGCTTTGCTCTGCCGTGCGCAGATGCTGGAGGAGAGCTCACTGACTCGGAACGCTTTGATGTTAGGATGACTGACTGCGCTGCACCCAGCCGGCCTCTCGCCAATAAGCAGCACTGACACACGCTGCTTTCTGGAATAAGCACAGGCTCTGCATGTCCTGTTAGTGCCTGTGCTGGCTTTGCTCATCAGATGCTCTCACACACAGCAGTGCTCTCAGGATAAGCCTCTGCTATGCTCAGATTTCTCCAAGGTATCAGCCAGGAAAGACTGGCTATTAGCTTGCTTTGGTCTTCCTTTGCTATGTGTGGCCAGTCTGGACTTATATATGTATTTTTGCATTTAGTGTCTCTTGTTTCTGCCAAGGATTGTTAAGATTGCTTTTTGTTCAGTTTCAAAGCTATGATGCAAAGTCAAGCCAATCAATTTCTCAAAAAGCCAATAAAACGCATTGAGAATTATCCACTTCTGTCTCTTAATCCTAGAGCTGCCTGGCTGCGGCAGTGAGACTGCAAGTGCATGAACTTTTTGCACCTGTGCCACGCAGCTGCTACCTGGGCAAAAATCCCCTGCTGCAGGAGCACGAGCAGGTGGGCAGCACTGGGCAGGGGCAGCTACAGGGATGGGATGGGATGGGATGGGATGGGATGGGATGGGATGGGATGG
>NW_024962266.1:28785947-28851977 GCF_019238085.1 Lagopus leucura
GGGATGGGATGGGATGGGATGGGATGGGATGGGATGGGATGGGATGGGATGGGATGGGATGGGATGGGATGGGGTAGGATGGGGTAGGATGGGGTAGGATGGGGTAGGATGGGGTAGGATGGGGCAAGAGATGACAGGGTGGGATGGGGTGGGGTGGGATGGGGTGGGATGGGTCAGGATAGGAGACAGAAACATGCTGGGGTGCAGCATGTGTGGGACTGGGGACCTCCTGGCAGATTTCTTCATTTGGAAATATCATGGTTTCCATTCTTCCTGCTTCTTCTGCATGGTTGGCATTTCTGCCACTCTGTAAGATAAAAGAGAACTACAAAATCTCGTTGTACTGAGAGATTTGTGTGTATTCTGCCTTTCATATCATCTTCCTCAAAAGCTAGCCCTTATTTAACAAGCCTCTTTGGTTATCCCATGTCATTTAAGGCTTTCCAATTTCATTTTGTGTACCATACCTTTATCCTAGCTGTTTGTAAGAGAAGTAAACACATTCAGTGTCTAGGCCTCAGGTGTGATTTAAAAGCAATTCTGAAGCATGCAGTGAATCATTAATATTAAGGAAAACGTTTTTCCTCTCAGAGGTACGGTTTGTGCATGCATATCTCAAATATTTATCCCATGTTTATTTGATAATCTCTTGACTTCATAAATTGCAGATGAGGCAGTTGGTTCTATTGCAGTTTTGTTCTTTAATCATGACAAATTTGGCTGCTTTTCTAACAATATTATCATTCTCTTGTCATTATTTCAGTGTCTTCTTTCTCTGATGCTGATAAATGAAACTTAATTCAACTAATGTTGTAAACTGTAACAGCAAGCCCATTAGCTTGCCTGAGCTACTTAAACTGTGTTCACTGGTATAAATTAACCAACCAGATAACAAAGATGTTTAGAACTTAGCTGCTGACTCAGTAGACTGAGACTAAGGTCTCAGCCATAATTTTTTAGCCACCTCCAGCCGCAGGATATGAAGTCGTCAGTACTGTAATTTTATCTGTGTAATAAATCGAGCCCTGTCTCTGTAAGCAAATAAAGAAATCTTATTATTCACTGTTAATGAGATGTTTTGTTTCCTGTTGTCAAGCACTAAAGTGCCATGAAGGTTCCTGCAGACTGATGAATAGGTATGAAGCAGAAGGAACGTGATGAGTTTGGATTTTGTGCAATTGCTGGGACATAAACCTTCTGCTCCAGCTGCACGTTACCTTCGCCTGGGACATCAAGTTTTCAAGAAGGCAGAGATGGGGAATCTATTCCTACCTTTGCCTGCAGTATTCGTAATCTGCAGTGTCTCCGCTGAGAATCTGGAGCTGCTATGACACACAGAAACTGAACATCTGCTAATTTTTTAGGCTCAGAGCATCTTTTGAAACATTATCTTGAAAGGAGTAAGCTCCTGCTTGAAAACAAGGCTTCTGATTTCTGCTTTTATTCATGGATTGCACAGCGTTGGCACATACGAAGGTACTTCACAGTAAAATCCTACAGGAAGAGCATTGCTTCTTGCAAGCCATGCTCAATCTCATTGATTAGAATTTGGGTGGGGTGTTTTGCACGTGAAATTTCAAAGGAGGAGAAAAAGGTGTTGAAATACAGAGGTTAAGCGTGTTTGATCTTCCAGCATAAATGACACAGTTGCTTAATATTATTTACCAGCATAAAAAATGTGCTTGTAACATTCAGGCAAATACACTGAGCATCAAAATGCACATATTTGATAGACCTCACTGAGACAACAAGGTATGTACTGGTATCCAAGACAACAAAGCTAGGGTATGGGAGAAAGATACCATTTAGCATTACGTAAATTTTACAACAACTGATGCTGTTGAAGGCAGAGCTTTACATGCCTGTGTATCACTTTCATTGCTCATCCCCACCTGCTGTCTCAGTGGCCAAGTTCCAGGGGCATCGTCAGAATGGAGTGCTTTGCAGAGTGCAGGAAGCCCCAAGGCCACCCATGGGAACCAGCCCCAGCTCCAGCCCCTGCCTGCCCCCTGGGGATCCAACACGTTCAGGAGGAGGCTGCGGAGTCCAGGCTGAACACTGTCTCTCTTTGGATGGCTCCTCATACAACCCAGTGCTGGTCCATTAGCAGCCACCAAAAATAAACCAGGAGGTCACCTCTGAGATAACGCAGTCACAGCAATCCCTCAGCAGCTCTACAGCTCCAGATCCCCCCAGGCCTGGAGGTTCACAGAGAGAACTATTGGCAAGGATCAGAGAAAAAGAACAAGAACGCGGCCAAAGATTTTCTTTCTTGGGTTTCCACTGTGGCTACACTGAGCTTTTTTGCTCCTCACATGCTGAAGTACTTAGGGAGCTCTTGAGGCATAACGGCTGCAAGAAAAACTCTGCAAGAGTTTCTCAGCCCTCCTGTGAAGCTGTTCCTATCAGAAAGTGGCTTTTAAAAACACACGACAGTGCGGATGTTTTCTTTGCTTGTCGCAGAGGAGGAGGCCAGCTGACAGCCAAGTGGTGGCCAGCTGTGAAAGTGGAGGTGGCATCTGGCAGCTGCAGCCCTGTCCAGTTCCAGAGCAGCATGAAGACACCTGCCCGTCTGTGTGCAAGGTGCATCTCTGGGCCCTGCGAGGAAAGATGGGCCGACAAGTCCAATGGTCTCAGAAGAGTCACATTCAGTATAAATCCAGCCTCGCTGGATGGTGTTCATGCCCTGTTCTGTGAGGCTGACATCAAACATAACTGCTTAAGGAAAAGCAAATTCAGATTTTCTTCCCTGACTTCAGCAGGGAGAATCCTCACGTGTGCAGACAGTGAGGGCGGCAGTGACAGCAGAACCCCAACATGATACCAGCAGTGGCAGTGCCATCCCCAGCACCATGCAGCAAAGCTGTGCTCTGCGCTCCACACTGGGCTGTGCTGGAGCAGCCTGGGATAGATGAGATGGGATGGAATGGGACAGGACAGGGCTGAATGGGGTGGGATAAAATGGGATGAGATGGAATAGGATGCGATGGGAGAGGACAGGATGGAACGAGATGAGATGGGATGGCATGGCATGGGAAGGGGTGGCACAGAGAAGGCACGGGATGGGAAACATAGTCCTGCAATGCCTGCATGCAGAGCGCAGCTGCAGGTTGATGTCAACCTCAGCCAACTGCCTGGACATGCTCTGCGTCAGCCGGGGGAAGGCTCAACAGGCAGAGTGCATGCCATCTGTTGCTCAACCACAGGACTTTAAATGCTGCAGAATTTATTTTTAGGGTAAACAGTTCTCCTTATTGCCTCAGTTTCATAGCTTCACTTCACTTTCATAGCTTCGTTTCTGACATAGCTAATTCTCCAGAGCAAAAGTGAGTAGCAAATGGGTAACTCTGGGACTGGAATTATGATGAGGGTCACTGGATAATGCATACGATGTGGCCATGATTCCAGCTTCTCTCTGAAAGGTTTTGGTTTTTTTTATTTCCTGAGAAACAGGCTGTGTGAACCCAGAGCTCCCACTGAACAATCTGCTGCTATGTTTACGAACTCTACAACCGGCCACATTTTGTGACACGGGTAGCAATTTAGCCAAGGAACAAAAGGAATACAATTTATGCCTGGGTGTAAAACACGCATGCAAAATGTCAGCTCAGGGCAACTTTTCACAGATAATATATAGTAATTATAACTCCCGAAAACAAGTTCATAATGGAATCACTGGCACGACCTCAGCAGCAGCGACACCAGCGAGGCACGGCCGTGGCTGCTGCACACCCCGAGGGGCCGAGGGTTGGGATGCAGCACCAGCCCCGTCCTGGCTGCACCTTTCCCCCAGCACACTTTGCTCACCAGTGTTCAGCTCTCACACATTTTTCTTCTTCTATCTTTGTACGCCAGATCAGCTGCTCTGCAGACGTTCGGTGGTTCAGCTAGCACACCCTTTTCTTTGTATCAAGTGGGGCTGACAATTTTCAGCACGGCATGAATTAATTTAGCCTGCAGTAGTAAAGTGTATTACAGAGATGATTATATTTCTGTACTAAAGTGTGTGCACCTTAATAAAAAAAAAAAAAAACATAGCTAAACTGCATATGGAAAGGGTAACATTGTAGATTTATCTTTTTCCTGCATTCTTTTATAGCCTCCATTTGCTTTTGTTCTCTTTTTGTACCCTTCTTGCTTTTATGTTTGCAAGTGATAAATTTTTCCATGTTTTACATTTTATATTTAGTTTATCTCTTTATTTTGTACTCATTTTGCATTGAAAATGGAATGAGTCTTTAGAATAATACAGCTGATATTGAATTTTTTAAATTGCTATTGGGTATATACTGCGTAAGGTGGTTATCTGATCTCTAACTTAATCATGTGAAAATATTGCTATGGGGAATGCTGGCTCGGTAACAATGAGACCCCAATGCTTTCATAAAATTTATTTAACTATAAACCTATTATAAAGCATTAATATAGAATTCTCTTACTTTCTGTCACATTCAGGTCAGATTTATCATACACCGTTGCTGAATTCACACAAAAATTGAATTCATAAACTTACAGGCTCCGAGCTGTACACTCTTTAAGCTTATCAAGATATACTACTGTGCTGAGGATTTTGTAGCTACAAGTCTACAAATAAACAAAATGGAGGGGTTTTGCAGTTCAAAAGTTGAGATTTGGGGGTAACATAGAGCATCATGTATTTGTTCCACCAGAGCTAACACTTAGCTACAGCATGAGGAAAAAAGGCAGATTAACACCCTGACCACTTCCATCGCCTTGGAAAGCACTTCACACAGCCCTGGAATCTACCAGAGCCATAATCACATCCCATGCATGTCTACCATAGCTGTGAAAATAATAGCACTTTTTCACAGCAATCACCTAATGCCAACGTTAGGATTGGTTCAGTGCTTTGTGTCAGTTCTGGGCACGTGTTCTGTAATGGCCTCATGTTCTTCATGGCAAAGTTGCAGTGTTAATTTAACTCAGCACTGTGCAGTGTGTGGTTTCCCTTGGCAAAGTGAGCACTCCTGCAGATGGGGATGTTCCGTTCAGTGTCGTTCTGTGCAGAGCTGCACAGCACAGCAGTACAGGGGAAGCACAGCAGTACAGGGGAAGCACAGCAATGCAGGGGAAGCACAGCAGTACAGGGGAAGCACAGCAATACAGGGGAAGCCAGCAGCAGCCCTCCTTGCTGCCATAGCCCAGCCACCTTCCTTCAGTGCTGGATCTGAAATCCAAGCGCTGAGTGTTGACTGGCATGAGGAAAATGCAGAGCACTCTGCTGGTGATTTTGTATTAATCTGCACTCACACGAGGTGATGGGACTCAACACTTTGTCCTATCGGCCAAACTCGCAGTCCCCCAATTTGGCTGCAATCAGAGCTGATGGGAGCAGCGGTCTGTCCAGGTGAATCAAAGCACAGCTCTGCTCTGTCCTTGCCTTAATGTGCAACACAACCTTGTGGAATCGCACACCATGGATTTGGCACCTGTTGCTCACCTAGACTGGCTGCCTGCTTGTGATTTGATTCAGAGGGACTGGATTTCCCTGTATCATTTATAGCTTGCAGGATATCTGATAGAGATGGCAAGGCTTGACAAGGCACACTGCCCTTGCTGAGCATCTGCAGGCACAGGCATTTCACAGGAGGCTTGAAAGCTGCATCCTTGTAAAGTGCCCTGTATCACAAATGGGTTTCTATTGCTACATTAATTCAACCTGTTCAGGGTCTCTAAGCGAAATTATTTCTCCCAGATTTTTTACTAAATGTAGTACTGAGGATAATGTAGAACGATCACAGCGCTGAATTGTATTCCTCATAATAGGTGACCTTTGCAGTAACACCCAGATCTTACTGCCTGCAGAGGATCCTGCCAATACCAGGTGTCCTTTGCCTCATCTGACTCCAATGAAAGTGGAAGAAATGCAATTACTTCCATTGGCAAGGCCCCGATACACCAATCCAAATGCATACACAGAGGAAAGGAGAGTTTGTGTGAAAGCAAACAGGCCCTTTGAGCTATTATGTTGATTTCTCCTCACGTTATTTAACGTGAGATATTAGGCCCAGAAGATGCTACATATGAAGTTAGAGAATTACATTAAAATAATGGGAATCTATAAAGTGCATTTTCCCATTCTTAGCCCACCCTGAAATGAATTTTAAAGGCATTTATGTCACACTGTGAAGCAAATGGAGAATCTTTTTTTTTTTTTTGCAACCTAATCACGCTATTTTTGGTGAGTTTATCTCTGTAGGACCATCAGAATGTATGAGCAAGTCCAATGCTACAGCTCAGAAGGCCAACATCAGAGGTTTTCCAAGGAAAATGATAAAACTTCTAAGCTGATAGTTAACAAATACAAGTCACTCAACAAAGCTGCTGTCATGCAATTATTCTTCTCTGAAGCTTCTAGGTTATAGAATTCAATATTAAATATTTTCTGTATTTTCCACAGCAATGCTAATTATTAGTAATATTGGCTGCAGATCACGACTCAAATGACAGCTTTCAGCATTAAGCTCAATGACTGTTAATTCTTGAAGTGAAGCAGGGATGGTTTTAAGTAGGTTACCTTCTCAGTCATGAAATTTAAACTGGTGACCAACCCCATCTTGAATCTTTGTGGCTGCTACCCTAACTAAAGTGGAAGTGGAAGCTTCCCTTCCATTTGATTTTTGGGGTCATTACATTTGCCAGTACAAGTTGTTATACCTCTGAAACCAAAGTCAACCACAGCGTAAATCAATGGATGGATCTGGACCATTAGTTTCTTTATGTGTCAAGGGGCAGTAGATATCATGTTTGATTTTTTAGGCAGTTGATTTCAGAGGCATTTCTCTGGTGTAAAAGCAGGTTAACAGAGCAGAGAATTGGTCTATCTGAATACTACATAGCTTTCAATATACTGATGTGGAGTGCAGCTGCCTCAGAAGAGAGCAAAGGGTTAAAATGGTAAGATGTTGGAGAAAGTAAGCTGAAGACTTAAACAAGAAGCAAGTATAGCAGAAAATACCTTGAATGTTAACTTCCTTTTAAGTGTATTTTGTCTTCTATTATGGAAATGGTTAATATAAAAGCATTTCTCATCTGTTTTTCCAAAAAAAAATTTATTTCAAGAACATTGCACATTCCCTAAGGAGAAAAGCAATATCATACAATTGATGGAAGCACTGCACACTGATGAAAGCATGGCTTATTCAAGTCTCTGCAATTGTGATACATATTAGGATTTTCCGCATCTTATTTCCCTGTGTGACGTGAGATATGAAACTAAAGTTAGCCACTGAATTCCTAGCTGGCAGTGAGCTGAGCTAGTTGTACTGATTATAGCTGGTATAGTCAGCTGTACTTGAAACTGCTTTAGATCTTAAAATTTGCATCTCAGCCTGTATCCAGCGCAGCTGATTTCCCTCACCACTGCAGGAGGATTTGGTCCTTCTTATTAATTCTAACGTGGCAGTTCCCAGGTGAGTTGTAAGGATCATCAAATCATTCTTGGAGGGTACAGTCAGGTGAAATCCAAAACCTCATGATCGGGCACCTCAGTCAGAACCAAAGAGGCCTCTCGAGTCTTGCATACCTGATCTTTAAAGTAATGTAGATACAAACTGACCGAATCTCCTGCTTACCTCATCCCTAGAGTTTATGGGGATTTCAAACAGTAGGAAACCCAACACGAGGCAGTATTATTGACAATCATCAGAAGAAACACAAATCCTCAAAGCCTCGACTCATGGCTTTGGAAAGCATGTGTGTTCCTCTCAATAACAACAGCCTGAAGTCCAGATCAAGCACTGACAGCTGCCATCTAAAATGCTGCCTGCCTGTACTTCATTAAAAATCAAGAATTACGTATTTTAAAAAAATACATCTTAACTTTCAGTGGGATAGAAAGGAAACAGCTTTCCTAACTTTCAATCAACTTAGAACTTCACGAGGACACTGTCATAGGTCTCCTGGCCCAGCTGAGAGAAAAGGAGGCTGAAGGGAGGCTTCACGGCAGCCCTACAGCTCCTCATGGTGACTCTACAGCTCCTTGTGGCGGTGTTGTGCCAGAGTTTGGACATCCCCACCAGCTTGGGATACTTTGCTGTTCCATGATTTTAGCCCATCCAAACCCGGCCGTGCTGACAGCAGCCTTGAAGCACCACGGCAGGACACCGGCCCCGCACCACATGCCCAGCGAGGTGCTGCCTGCTGCCTCTGCCGCCACACCAAGCACCCAGCTGCTCACCAAACAGCTCCCTGCAGGCCCTCAGTGCCTGCTGTGGGGTCTGAGCATTGTCTGTCACCTGGGTGCTGACGTGGAGATCCTGTCCAGTTGCATGTACAGAGTCATCTCTGAGAGGCTGGCTTTGTTACGGGCAGACACCGACGCACCCCTTCTGCACTGTGGGATTGGCTCTAGGGGCAGCCAGACCTGCTCTAAGGAGGGATGTCCTCAGAGCCTGCGGCCAGACATCTCAAAGTAAATCACACAAGACTGGAATTCTGTGTTATATGTCAATGAATCTAGTGAGATGCAAATTGAAACAGAAGATTTTTCTCTGTAATGTACAATAAAAATTCAATGGTTAGCAGCTGATACAAAGCATATAAATATGTTTTCAAATAAGTGCAACAGCTATGAAATCAGGAATCGGTAAGTCATTATGCATTTCAGCACAATAACGATGAACCCATTTTTCTGGCACATATGAAATAACTAACTCATTTTAATTCTTCATAAATAGGAGATAACAGCTTGAGAGGCATGCTCCATGCAATTCATTTTTATGGCTGTCTCCTCCACACTCGATGCTCCCATGACACCGGGGTCAGGACGAGAGGGCACGTTGTGAATTCTTTCTTGCTTTCCTTTCCTTCATTGCTTCATAACGTGGCTATCATTCAACAAATAAATACATATATAAATAAATAAAAAGAAAGAAAGAATGAAACAAGAAAAAGCAATTTAGCGCATCAGAATACTACTTGACTGATGTGGACAGAGATCACGTCATTACTAACTTTTTCTGTAATTTATTTCATTTATCCATGCTTCATATCTGTGCTGTTGCTTTCTAATCATCACTCCCACCAGGCATTGTTTTCCTATCAAGGCAGCAACTAAATGAGCTACGAATTAGATCTATATTACATCAGCAGTGGGCACTGCAGATATTACCCACACATTAAAAGAGAAATTCAAATGAAACAAACAAGAACATGTTCTTTCCTATTTCTGAAATTGATCCTGATCCCACAGTTTAGTGGCAGAACAGCGTTCAGGAGAAAAAGATGAGTTTTGTCACAAGCAAGCTATTAGATGAGATCATTAACTGAAATAAGATTACTGCTACTCTGTAATTTCATTCTTCTTTGTTCTTAGAAGATTGACTAGAATAGAAAAGGACTGATCCTCTGTTATGGTAACAGTCTAAAATTTAGAAGTCTGAGTTATCAGGGGATTACACTTCTGCATATAAGAAAGGCCAGCAAACAAAACCAGAGACCCACAGCTGATGGAGATGGTCAGTGCTCATCTCAGAGCCAAAACACCATGTGTGCCCCAGCAAAAAGGGAGCAAGAAGCGACAGAGCACAGAGGTGTCAGCACAAAGCAGCCTGAATACATCCACACTGGCACTTCTGCCGTGTCATCTCACCCCAGTCTTGCATCCACCAGAGCAGCAGTGCTGAGCTTCCCACACAGCCACCCCACTTGGCTGCACACCCCTCAGGTCAGCATTCTCCTCCCACTGCTGCAGCCCTCTCTCCTCTCCTCTCCTCTCCTCTCCTCTCCTCTCCTCTCCTCTCCTCTCCTCTCCTCTCCTCTCCTCTCCTCTCCTCTCCTCCTCCAGCCACTGCAGGCAGGGCCAGGTGGGTGTCTCCCACACCTCCCCGTTACCATTGCCATCTCCATCCCCTTCTGTGTTTTTCTCCATTGCTTACCACCAACATGGACTGTGGCCCTCTGCCCAGACTTTGGAATAATGGTATTTTTCAGAAAGGCCATATTCCTCCCAGATCCTTTCTCCATAACTGAAGGAGCAGAACCACGTGGCTGCAGTTAAACCCGGTGCCCCACACCTCCCTCAGCTCGCTGCTGCCAGCTGACTGCGTGCCCGTGCTCCATCACTGTAATTCTGGAAATGTGGAAGGGCTGCAAACCAAAATCTCTGCAAATATTTGCTTTAATGTTTGATGAATTTGCTTCAGCTGTGTTTACCCTGCTTTTGTGTTCGCTTTCTCCCAACATTCATGCATGGAAACCTTGCAAATATAATCTGAGGCTGAAGAAAAAGGCCTGCTACGGTTCCTGCAGCTCACAAATAGGAGCATTTGGTGCAGACATCCCTGCATGGGAAGAGGAGTGGAAGCATGGGATGGCTGCTGGTGGCATTGCCACCCAAGGGCTGCAGAGCAAGTTCCTGTGCATTGGTGCCATCACCACAGGATGGGGACAGGCACATACAGCAGCCTGCATTGCCTGCCCTGCGCTGAGCTCACCACTCCCTGTACCCACCCCAAGGGCTCACAGCGTCCTCCCAGCATGGGCTAACTCACAAAGCACTGAACTGTGTGGATAACACAGTTTGTGTCACAACTGATCAGTCTTTGTTTTACAAAAGATACAGTTCTGAAGTAAGAAGTCAAATGCACATGGTTTGTGTGAATGACAGTGAAGTCATCGGAAGTGGGTGTTTCACCCACTCCTTGTATTTTGTTTTAGGAGAGAATTAACAACATTCTTAACTCCAGAAATGCAAAAAATATACGCATATATTGAGAGGATTGGTAAGTTGACACAAAACAGAAATCAATGAATTTCTGTGTATTCAAGAAAAAATGTGACTCATAAAAAAAAGTCTGCTGTTCTTCCAAAGAGAAATGACTGCAGCTCCATTGCTGTGTTACTGGGAACGATGGAGACATGCTGTATATTACTTTTACTCACATTTGCTTTCTCCTACCCCTATAATCAGTGTTAAAGTTCAAATCAATAGCATTATTTATATGCCCTAAGTTGAATTTTGTGCATAAAGGTCATCCATGAATTAGGCTCTGGCAGTGCAATCACAATGCTTCAGAAACAAAATAAACACAAGGTGCCACCATCTGACCTCAACGTACTTTTTATAGCAAGCAATACTCAATGTCTATGAGCACAGGGAAGACAAAAATAAAGTCTGCCATAACAGGATATTGACATTCATTTTGCAGCTGGATCAAGACAAAGTAGCCGTCAGCTTCTCCCCTGCCCCTCAGCTCCTCGTACTTGGAGCTCTTTGTTCTACATGGGATACTAAAAAGTTTGATCCACGCTTTCTCTTTGTGTTTGTACATTATTTCTCTTAATAGAGGAAATAAAATGTGAGTGGGTACTGTGTCTTAAGATAGATTCATTGCCAAGTTAACACTGAATGTTATTTTAAAATCTCATAAAATTGACAAGTAGTGTGGCCCGATGAGTTGTAATAAAGAAATTTTGTTTGCTTTGAGCAGCAGTCAGAAGTAATGGTTATGTCTTCAGACTTACAACCAAAAAATGTTTTTGATGTATTTTATAATTTGTGTGAAGAGAAAGAACAGCAGCACACAGCGAGGCCAAATGCCTGAGGAGTGGAGCCGGAATGCAGCGATTCAGACTGGGGCTGTGTTTGTGTTATAGTGAACATTGCGTGAGAATGGGCAGGACTGAAAGCACACTGGAACAAGGGGTAAAAGGTAAAACTGCCCTGTGAGATGGGCATGCTGGTGCTGAATGATCACAAAAGGGGCAAGGAGGGGCACGGTGCTCAATGGGAAAGCTCTGCTGTTGAGCTCGGTGCTGATAGTCTGTGGTATTTTATGTAATAAGGGAAAAAGGCAAGTGGGGACACAAAAAACCTGACCTTCCCTTTGACTGCCTCAGTTGGCCCATCCTGGCAATGCAGAACAGCTTCAGAGTCCCTCTGCAGGAACATGAACCAAGGTTAACCTTCATGGCCAACACTCAGAAATATTTCTGTTTCATTAAAGGGGAAAGTGGAGAAACAATACAAACAGCAGCCAATTTCGAAGTATTTGTATCCATTTTAAAGTTAAGACAACACACAATGGATGTGACCAACCTGCCCCCAGAGCTCCGCACTCCTGCTGATGGTGCAGGAGATAGGCTCATGGCAAGGCAGGCTCCTACCTGCTCCTGCTGCTACGGTCTGCAGGGTGGGAATAAAGCACACATGAACCTTCTTCAGTCATGAAATAATAAACTTTGCACTTTTTTTCTTTAAAAAAGGAAATTTTCCTGTAACTGCATTGTGTTAATAAACACCTGTTCAGTCTCTGTGGTCCCTGTGCTGCATTCCTGGTGCTGCCCCTGCCTATCCCTGCACTGGGGCTGCACCCTGACCACTGGCACATGGGGTGCTCTGAATAACAGCCGCACACAGACGTGTGCTGAGAAACAGACGTAGGTGTCTGTATGCAATTCACATCTGACCGATGGGATGAAATACAGAAGAAAATGGAAATGCAGTGGGGAAAAGCACAGCTGAGCCTTGGTTCATGGCTTGTACATCCCAGCTGCAGCAAAGAACAGAGCAGGCACGAAGGCCTGTGAGGCTGAAAGCTGCTTTAGTAGCCTTTGTGCTGTATTTCAAGTGCAGGCAGCCTGCACACCAGCACTTAAATGAAGAAACAATTCCTGCTCGTGAGAGGAGGGAGGTCAGTGTTTTACATTTGCAAGGGCAAAGATAACAGAAAAAAATGCTCTTTGAGTAGCAGCTCCGAGCCACCTGTCCCCGAGGTTGGGTGCAGGAGGGCAATGGCAGCATGGAACCCCCAGCCCTGTCACCCCTTCATGTCCAGCACAGAGCAGTGGCTCTGCCCAGGGCTGCAGGGTTGGAGGAAGTGCCCCCTTGGCCCCAGTCCTCCTCCCCACTGCACCAAGAGGGCCCTCAACACATCGGGAATCGTAGCACCAGGCTGAGCACAAACACAGCTCTGTGCTCACATTGTTCTGCAGGGAGGAACAGGGAGGGCCTTCCCGAGCCAAGACTCATGGCAGAAGCTCCAGTGGTTACATGAAATAAGTCAGAGAAACACCAACTAGTAGTGTGTGTGTGTGTGTGTGTGTGTGTGTGTGTGCCAGACGTGACAGAGCGTTCAGCAGAGTGCAATGGATATTTACATACCTCTTCTCCCTCACAGGAGTAATGTTTACAACACTTGAGGCTTAAATATGATTTTTGGTGTTTTGGGTGTGAATTTTTTTGCAAAAGCATTGCCCATGAGCATTTAGGGGCATCACATGCGGGTGGAATCTGTTCACCATGCAGTTCGTGGACTCACTGAGCCCTCTGAGCTGTCCCTGCTGTGTGCCATCGCCACCAGTCAGATGGAAGGATGCACCAATGCTGCTACACTTGTGTTTTTCGGGTTAATTCCAGTAGCATCAGCATATTGCAAATCCAATTAGCTAATTTCTTACTGTCTTTGTTTTCTTCTAAAATATCCATACTCATTGTTGTTAGCTCTGTAATTATGGAAAATGCCAGAACATATTTCAATTATTATTATTACTTTTAAAGCCCAAATGACACTTCTAATATCCTCCTGCATGCTTATTGCCATAGGAAATTGCCACAGGAACCCAGTAACATCTCTTCCTATAGCTGATATTTATGATCTTCTTTGGCCTCTCCCAGCACTCACACCCATCCACCTGCCACAAGGCAGTGACAAGACCAAGTTTTTCTTACAGGACTGAGCATAGGCAAAGCAATGGACATATTTCAGGATGGCAGATGGCAATGAAGCCATGCAGTAATGGCTGATGGGACCCAGAGCTGATCCCAGCTTCCCATGGGCACAAAGAGTGCAGCCTTTTCTTCTTCTATCCCTCCCCGTGACACAGAGACTGAGGCAATTACTCTGGGCAGTTTGGTGATATGAATCCTCGCATAATTCCTGCATATGTACCCAGATGCAGAAGCAGACCTCCATGTGCACTGAGCAGAAGAATGCAGAGAATCCTCCCCTCTGTTTTTTCCTTCAGGGCAGTGCTGAACACCAACTTTGGTGATTTTGCCCAGAATCTCATTTTACATGATCAGCAGTTCCTAGGAATTATGTGCCACCCAGATGTGGAGCATGCAGCTGCCCATGTCCTGGGCAACACGAGTGCCTTCCTTGAGGAGGTACCACGATTCCAAGCAAGTTGTCCCCATGGGCACTGAGTTTGGAGAGCAACAGTGAAAGGAACAGAGGGTGCAGGTGCCTCGCATGAACCCACTGCCACAAAGCCGAGGTTCTGCGCTGGCTTCTCCCAGAAACACAGGGCTGGGGCAGCAGGGCTGAATGCTCAGCAGCACCCATCTGTGCAGGTCTGACAGCCGGAGTGCAGCCCCAGGGCAGGAGCTGAGAGCCAGACCTTTGGCTGGGGTAAAACACTGAAGAGATGCATTAAAAAGGCCCATTTACAAATGTACCTTTCCTATCTACATCTGCCTTGGCAGCACTGGGCAGATAGCTGCTTGGCATTTGGGCTGGAATTCATTTTGTGAACAGAAGCGACAAGAGCAGAACTCAGTGCCCAGTGCTATGGATACGCCGCTCATCCTGCATTTCTCACCTCACTTCCCAAATTGCTTTCTAAGGACCCAATCCAAAGCCTATCGAAATAAACAGGAGCTTTTCAATTAGCTGCAGCAGAATTTGGATGGGGCCCTGTGTCTGACTGAGTCACTGCTGCATAGGAACTGTGTTGTATCTTTATGCACTGGCTCAATACTCTTCTCAGGCTGAGATCTCCAAGTGCTATGCACAGCAGACTATTTGTATGTGGTTTTAACTATAAGCATCAGTGAACTCAGCATCAATGAAGAGAAACATGTCCTCCTTCTTCCCTATACCACAGGCATGTGTCCACCCCTTCCACAGTGCCAGAGGCAGCACCAGCTCACACAGCCTCATGTTCCCTGCTCCCTTTTTATTGCCCCCGTGGCTGCCGGAGCCACATCTCGGTGTGCTCCATGCAGTGCAGATCGGGAGGCAGAAGAGCTGTGGTTCCCTTCTGGCAGCCCCAAGCCAGGGCTCTGGGACAGTGCGCTGCAGCTATGGTGCCATGGCCCGCACAGCGCTCACAGCACCCCTCTTCTTGTCTGTGGGAAATAGTGGATGTTTCATCCATTTCCCTGAAGCATTTTCCTCTGCCCAATCTTTGAATACAGCCCTGCCAACAGAGCAGCTGGCGCGCATCAAAAAAAGTCAAAGCATTGTAGAGCTGAGCTCAATAATTAAACAAGCAAGACAGTGCAAAAAAGAAATGCACTTTAAGTGACACCAACCTAGTTTCAGTGCCAGAATACCATTTTGAAAGCATAAGGCCAAAAGCCACATCCTAGAGGGCCTTACAGCATCAAGATGCATCTCTGAATTCCTGCAGAGGGGATCAGCTTTCTACTTAAACTTTGTCACATCCTCCTCTCAGGAGAGCCTCTTTTAACTTGCAGATATCTTTGACTTGCACTGTAAATTACTGCAGCCGCACAGCCCAAAGCAGCACGCAGTGCTGTGCTCCAGCGTGTAAATCCCTGCACCAGGCGCCGACAGCTCTCACTGCTCTGGCTGAGTACACTGAGTGCATTCATCACAAAATTAATTGTGCAGATAAACTGCAACGGAGCTCCTATCTGTCTGTATTGGCAGACCAGTGTAATGCAATCAGCTTCATAGGCTGGAATCTGTGGCATCTGTCTGAATGCCAGCAGTTACGCCTATGCTGAAGGAGACACACAGGTCCCAGGTCAGTCGTCCTCAGTGAGACTCTTCGTGCAGCCATGTGGAGAACCCCCAGTATGCAACAACAATGAGGTGGGAGCAAGAAGGGAACAAGAAGCATCCCAATCTTACCCCCAAACCCCTGAGATTACGAGAGAAATATTTAACCCAGATAATTCATATTTAACTAGGATTTAGACTCGTAAGAACAGGCATTTCACCTGATGAGATTAGATGCAGGAAAGCAGACAGCAAAAGGCTTGTCACAGCTTTATCCTCAGTAAGGCAGAAAATGAGCTGCAGGCTTTGCTGTCCTTACGAAGGGTGCTGTGCTGACTGCAGAGCTCATCCCACACTGTGATGCTTCGGCTGTGAGCAACCCAAGCTCCACGCCTGCATGTGCTGCTGGGAGAGGCCCCAGAACCCCCTTCTGTCCTGGGGACATCCCCCTGTGGGCCTAGGGGCCCAGAAGGATTCCACTTGGGCACTGTTAGCTTCCCATTGCCAGAGTTAGCAACGAGCTTCATGGTGAGAAAATCCTCCACATGTGCCTCGTGGGAAGTGGAGAGCTGCCCTGTTTGGCCAGGGGACAGGTCCTCAGCATCCCGTGTGTCACAGCTTCTCCCATTCTGCACTGTCTTGGCAGAGACAAAAATAACCAAAATCCGTTACAAGCCCTTAATTGTCACTTTCTCCAGAAAATAGATGTTTGTGTACGTGAGTCACAGTAGTCACCATCCATTATAATGGTCTGCTTGTGCTTCTAACTTTAAATAAACAATAATGTTTTGATAAAGTTTGCAAAAGCATAATTAGTCCTGTGGGCACAATACTTTCAGACTTCAAATGCTCGTTCTCCAGATGTACTCTTTGGGTTTATAGATTTTTAGATTTATAATTTCAAAGGATCTGATTGCAGACTGCTGAAGCTCAGGATTTGGAGGTTTGGGGTTCACTCGCATTCAAGATATCATTATAGTATTTGCACACTGAGAGATGTGTACACATTTCTTCATTTTCTTTGTTATACGCACCTGTCACAATCTGAAAACATGAAAAAGAAAAGCCTGTCCTCCACGCTAATTCCACTGGGATTCAGCAGCACACAATCTGCTGCATATTCATGAAGATCTTATTCCTTTGGCGGGCCAAAACACCACCAAAGAAGTGAGCAACTCTCTGAAAAGCTGGAAGCATTGCGGTGAGGTGATGGGACAGGACAGGAGGTGCCCACGCAGGTGCCTGGGCAGGCGGCTCAGCTCAGGTGCTGTGGGGATCCCACCCCCTGCCCCCTGCCTGTCCCATGCCCATTGCACAGGGCACACAGTGTGGGCTGGGTCTGCAGCGTCTAGCACCAACTGTGTGCTCAGTCAGCTGTGCCTGGATGCCCTGTGATCCCAGCTATCATCAGCCTGCTTACAGAGAAATGGAGTGCTGCAGCCTGCACCTCACCAACCGGTTCATTGCTGGTTAGCCTGACTTGTAGGTTTATTTCCCAAATGATTAACTCTTAAGAGCTTTCCCTGCACTGGAGTGACTGCTGTTCTTCATCTTTAGGAGCAGCGCAAATTCTGCTTGGGCTGCAGTGAAACGCTGAGTATTTTGTTGTTTATTTTTCCCCCTGAAAATACCAGGATGGAATATGACCTCAGTGCCCATTGCTGGCCTCAGCTGAGTGACCCTGAGTCCATGTGAGCTGCAGGGTCCCAGAGCCAACAGCGGGCTGCATTCTTCAGTGTTTGGAACAGATTTTCTCCCTGTGAAGCTAACAGCAATTGCTTCTGAAAACCGAGTGTTTGCTTGTATTTGTATTTGTAGGGAAACCTGCAGCTCTTCTCTCCCTGCCCACCACCTGACCATGCCAAGGAGGTCAGGGCTTGGGGAAGGCAGAGCTGCAGCCTTTGGGACATCATGTGCAGGAAGAGCAGAAGCAGTGTGTGCTGCAGGGCAGAAGGAAGGAGGAAGCATCCAGGAAGGAGGCAGTGCGGCACTGCAGCCCACAGGAGCTCAAACCAGGCAGCAGCCTCACCATATTGCTGTGAGCCAGAAGCTGAATGAGTCCAGACTGGGTGATCCAGACTGGACGACCCAGATGCTCTCTTCTTTAGATTTGACCCACTCCAAAAATAAAATGAAATAAATAAAATACAACATTGCAACTTTCTCCACAAATACTGCATTCATGTGCTAACGTGCCGGCAAGGATGACATGGAAGATTTATCCATCATTTTTACTCATCATTAAGGTTTTACACTTATCACCATTTCTACACTATAAATTCCAATAACATGGGAGCAGTTTACCAAACAGCAGCAGAAATGGAGAGAATGAATTGCTGGGAACAAAAAGCCTTAACAAACCACACAAATTTCAAAGCAGGCTGTGTTAGAGGTTAGTTATGCTCCTTCATTTGCTATAGCAACGGTCACTCTCCCTGCAGTCTTTACAATGTCGCACCATTTTCAGCTGTTTTTTTCCTGTAACCTCTCGGGTGGCCTGGAAGTCTGTAGACATCGCTTAATAGACTCTTGTTATGAAAATTCCTTCATGGGAAGCATCTGGAGATAAAAATCTTTCATGTCTTAACTCGGGGGAAAAAAAAAAAGGAATGGGGTTTCTGTGGTCCCATTGTAAAGAAATGTGTCACGAATTTGTCTGCAAGCAAGAAAACACTCTGTTGCTATTTATTTTTTTTAACTAATGAGGAAGAATCTGGTTATGTTCATTCCATAGTGTAAGCTTCTCAAAAAGCAAATCCAGCCAAATTTATTTAGCAAACCAAAGATCGTTGCGATGACTGCTTTGTTTCCCCAGGTTCCTTCTCCACAGCAGGACACTCACTTAGGGTTTGTGTTTCCACAGAGTGCTCACTGGGGCTCTCAGGGCCACAAACTGTGTCCCCATGCCCTAGGATCAGTTCTGCAAACAGAGCTGGTGGTGGTGGGCAGTGTTCTCATGGGGTGGCATTCCTCCAGCACGGTGTGGGACCCTTCCAATGCAGGCAGCCTGTGGAAGGACCACACTTCCCAGTGCCAATGGGAGATGCTGAGAAGCACCAACAGCATCACCTGCTGTAGAACAGCTGGTGGAGAGGAGAAAGGCTGTGAGGAGACCTCACCGTGATACTTGAGGGGAGCTGATAAACAGGAGGGAGAGTGACTTTACACAGGAGATGATGGTAGGACAAAGGGAACAGCTTAAAGCTACAAGAAGGGAGATTTAGGTCAGAAGCAAGGAAGAAATTCACCCAGAGGCGGTGAGACCCCAGCAATGCTGTCCAGAGCTGTGGGTACCCCATCCCTGGAGGTGCTCGAGGCCATGGATGGGCCCTGGGCAGATGGATCTGGGGGTGGAGACACCGAGCCCACGGCAGGGGTGGAGATGGGGGGCAGTGAAGTCCTTTCCAACACAGCCATGCTGTGGTTCTATGAAATCCATGCTCCACACGTACCTCCAGCCAGCACCACACTACGAAGCCCTTCTGAGCCCCGTTCAGCACTGCAGCAAGTTGCTGGTGTGCACAGGACACAGAGCACTGCACTCCAGGGCCACGCTGCTCACAGGGCCACAGCTGCAGGGAGGGCAGTGTGGGCACCAGCTGCACCCAGTGCTGTGTGTGGGTGTCATGGCACAGGACGTGGCTGTTGGCTTTTATGAGAATTGCCTTGTAAATGAGGGTTTGTTGAGGCACTTACTGACAGCAATTATTTAAATGAAGGAATAAAGCTGGTAAACTTGGTTCTTCTGAAAATGTGTACTGAATTGCAGCATTAATAGATACAAATACCGAATAGCCACTCAAATACAATTTGAAACTCCTTTATCTCATTTTTCATCGTTCATTGGCTTGACATTCTTCAGAAGCATAATTTGCAATATCGTGGAAAATCATTTTTTAACTTCCCTCCTCCTGACATCCATTCTATATAAACGTATAAGGTTTAGACATGGAGACATATCATAGACTCCCAAATCAAGAGAAAGGAAGATAAAAAATGAGGTTCATAAAAACTCATTTTCAGGAGATCAAATTATCTGGCTGAATCAGAAACTATGTTTTAAAATGTGTGAGGTTGATTTGAAACAAAAGAATTCGGTGTTGCCACTAAAGTAAAAATAATAGAAGGTACAGTTCCTACAATTTAAATTGTGGGAAACTTCTGGAGACAATGCCTGAAAAACAACAGTGCTGGAAGAAAAGTTGTGAGGTTGTCTTGATTTGTGAATGGCACACTTGATGGACAGTTTGACAAAGCACACAGTTATTTGAGTTTAACTTTTAAAGCAGAAGAAATGCAGGTGGAAAAACTTCACCCACCTCCATTGTGAGAGAGGCAGTGAGATACTGAACACTGCTGTCAGAAAGGGGTTGGAATCACACTGAAACTCTCAAAGCTGCACGGAGATCTCCAAGAAGAACCTGCATCTTGAAGGCTCCCTGCTGCATGGCACCAGGGAGCTCAGCAGCTTGCAGTGGCCCAAAACACACTGAAGGTGATGGCAGAGGGCTCCAACCTGGCACACAAAACAATCTGCACAGAAATTATACAATTCTGAATAAGCCAAAATGGATTTTATTTTTTTTCTAGACAACATGCTCTTACTCAGTCACAAGGAAAAGGGCTTCAGGGAGGATTTACAGGTTTAATTTTAGATCTGCTGTGATTCAAGAGGTCCAACCAAGGGGAGTCAATATTCACCCACAGAACTGTGGGTGCCTGATTCCTGGAAGTGCTCAAGGCCAGGCTGGATGGACCCCCGGCAGCCCAAGCTGGGGCTGGGTTTAATGGCTGGCAACCCTGTCTATGGACCTTGAAGCTAGGTGATCTTCAAGGTGCTTTCAAAAGCAAAAATCAAAAGGCATTGATTCTGTGGTCAGTCACGCAGTCACGGGTGAGGTGAGGTGACGGATGGCCCCACTCTCTGCTCAGACCTGAAGGGATGTCCCTCTGCACTGCTCACCTCGAAGCCTGTGCTCCATGACATCTGCAGTGCACATGGCAGCACCAACGTTGCACAAAACTGGAATGGATCAAACAGAGGAAAGGCCTCAGGAGAACGGAGCTGCTGCACTGTCATGCAGAAGGGAAATTATAAAGTAAAAGTGCTGTTTGCCCTTCCACCATCGGCACAGCACAGAGCATTGCAAAAACAGTAGGATCCAGCCCCATGGGTGCAGCTGCTGGAGAAGAGGCTGCAGGGTCTGTACTGGAAGCAGACTTTCACAGCTCGAGGGTAAACAGCACAGAGAGGATCTGAGCTTTTCCTTTTCACAGACATTTAAGGAGTGTAGTGGCAATGCTAAGTCATGGCTTGAAGCAGTGATGGAGCACCTGGTGGGAAGGCAGGGCCAGCACAGAGGAGCTCAGGTGCATGCAATGTACCTGAGTGATAGAAGGGCTGGAGCCAGGATCCACCCCTGCCCAGACCTCATTTAAGGGCTGGCAGTGGATGAGAATCTATTTCATCAGGATGTCTCTGCTTACATGAAGATCTTGGAGGGATTCTAAAGGTAAGCAGTTTCTTTTCCTTATTTCTGCACCTGCTGCTTTTGTGTCTGAGAGGATTCTTACTTGCTGCAGCCTGAGGTCTTGCATCTCTGCTGTCTTGTTGCAATTTCCATTGCATAACAAGGTGCTTAGAGGAAATTAAGGGATATTATAGAAATGTGTATTATAAAAGAGGGAGAACAGGGGGATTTCTGCTTCATCATGTCCCACAGTAATTCTATAGCCTATATCCTGGGTATTCAGTGAGAAATATATTAGTCTTTACTCAGTTGCCATTTATTCAGAAATACATCTTGACTTAAGACTCATTGGGATGTGGTAATTGAGCAGCCTTAATAATGAAGATAAATTTCTGAGCATATCAAAATATTTGTGGAAAGGAGTCAAAGAAGTAAAAAATGCTCAGTGATTCCTCACGCTCTTGGAGCAAAGTTGAAGCTCATGTTCCATCTGTAACACTGTTTCATTTCAGTTTCAATTACAAGATTTTATTCCTGCTATTAATTTCTACTGTCATCTGAAATCTAAGGATCTGGTGTAGTAAAATTCAATTGTGGTGGGAATTGGAAGCTTCTCTGCTGTTTGCTGTGTTCAGTCAGGAAGTGCACACTTTTAAATCAATATAAATCCTAGCAAGTATTGTACAAAGATTACCAGAAACTGTAGAATTCTTCTTTATGTTAATAATGTTATGAGGTTTGCCTTAAATGAACTCACTATTGCTGACTATTTGCTATCAATTCTAAATTAACTTTTGCACCTCTGTATTGAGACTCTGTGCTCTTGGCTTCAGATTCTTTGTGCTCCCTTCCTTGTAAAACAGTGAGTCTTCTGCACTTGGAACTTGATGCCAGCAGCAGCCATCTGAGTGTAGGGATGAAGAGGAGAGGAATTTACTGGGCTGCCTTCGTGCTCACCTTCCTCACTGAAGGACAACTGAAATCATTGTCAATACACAGCTAAATGAACACTCAAGCCCTAGAAGACAAAAACTGAGAAGAAATCAGAGTTCTTTCAAGTGCTGACAGAAATGAAAGATAACTCAGGTTTCAGCTGTCTGCAAGAATCTTTGTGTTGTGATCCATCAATCCCTCTACTACACCAACCAACACCAATACATATGCTTTGTTTTTCACATCATCCCGATGAGAGTTCAGCATCAGCTGCCAGCTAAAGCTCTGCAAAGGTAACTTTGTGCAGGATGGAAGAAATGAGTGACAGGTTGCATGTCTGGAACCTCACTGGGTTCCATTCCAGCTCCATGGCTTGCAGCTCTGATCAGCAACAGCACATGCGAAGGACTGGGGAGCAGCATCAGCTGAAGCTGGGTTCTGTTATTTATTGGATGAACTATTTGCTAAAGAAGGCAGATGGGAAACATACAACACTTATGAATATGCATTTCTGCATTTTGTTGGTTTTCCCATTATGTCATCATGTGACATTAGTAAGCAGTCACTTCTAATTGACTTCAAAATCCATTGCAAAGAGGCTTTGCAAAGCACAGGGGGCCCGTCCCACTGGTACTTGTGTGGTGCCAGCCCCATGTGGGAATGCTGCAATGACTGCTAGGCAGCCAGCAAGGGGCCATCTCATTCTGTCTGCTGGGGGCAGGTGCTGGAGCTAGGCTGACCTCAGAGCTGCACTGGGTTCTGTGAGGCTCTGTTGGAGTTTCCAGGAATAGTTAAAGACAGAATTTGGACACCCGAAGCGGGGGGGCATGCTATACACCTCCATTTATACCACAGTGTATTCATTTCTAAAAAGCACAGAAATGCCCTCCAGCTTTCTGTCCCACACACCCAGACCCTCACGGCTGTGTGCTCTGAGCTCAGGCTGCCCCAGCTCTGCTCCGTTCCCCAGCAGCACAGTGCTTAGCAGGAAGGTGGCTGTGCTGCCAAACTGCTTCCCACACACACACACTGCTCATGTGAGTGAACCATATTTGCTGCGAGCATGGAATTATTTTTTACACTTGTGAAAGGAGCACGAATAGAAGGGCCCTATTCCATTTTTGTGTGGCAGTTCCCAGGATGGCACTACAAAAACTGTGGCCCTTCTCCAGGGTCCAGCCTGCTGAGAGCAAATGACAAAAGTGGGACACGGGGAGAGGGGAAGGAAAAATCATCTCTAACAGGATTTTAACAAAGTTATCAGTTTTGTGTTTAAGCCACTGAAGGCATGATACTGACAACAGCACAAATGAATTAGAAGTCTGCAACAAAAACGCTCCCGAAAATTTTGTATTTGCACGGCAACCAACTTATTATATTTACATGAACATCTGCTGCAGGTTCACAAAAACCTTTAAAACAGATGGACATGAAGAAAGAGCTAGTAATTAACAAAGCTATATGTTGATTAAATCAGTGTGTGGTTAATTTTAATGATTACTGATCCTTATAGGAGTCCATAAGACTTCTCAAAATTAAAGCCACTTCAACTGATGAACTACAGCCGCAGAGCACCATAGTGTTTGCTGTCCTCATCCTGCTCCCATGGAATTAATTGGAGCAAGTAATGGTGGACCTGTGCCAGAAAGGGCTGTTGTGAGCATCCGTTGTGCTTTGAACACAGAAACTTTCCAGGATGGATTTCTTTTGAGCTAGAGCAGCCCCTACAGAGAGCCACAGCCCAGTGCCCAGTAAGGCATTTTGGCAATGAGGAGTCTTCTGGTAGGATGTTCTCATCACTGGAGTACTCCCTCTGTGCATAAAACTCTTATTTATCTCACTTTCCAGCTTTGGATCTCCTTTATCCCTGCCTACTTTGAGAACCTCTCTGTTTCCAAAGTTGTGCTCCCTGTGTTCATATTGAGACTGGAGCGCATCCTACCCCTCACTGCTGAGATTGTCTGCTTCCAGCCTTGCTGCCTGGCTGCTGGCCCTCTGTTCCCAAGGCCTTGTGTGCTCCCTCGCTCAGAGCCAAGTCCCACTGCTATCAGTGGGTGCCTTGCAGACTGCTTTCCTCCTCTGCTGTGTTTGTCATCTCGTTACAAAATGTCAATGTTATCTAGTGGTCCTATTTTCCACACCCACAAGGTGATTGACACTAATTAGAATACATTTCCTAATTACTCGTCAGACAAGTCTCGCATCAGCTGTTCTGATGTGCTAACAAGCCCTGTGGCTCAGCTCTGCTCTGCTCTCCCAGCCCTGGCTGGGCCTGCAGGACCCATTCCATCGCAATGCCTGCAGGTCGCAGCCTCTCCTGCCAGCCCCACACATCCTGGCCCCTCACATCTCCTGTCAGAGCTCAGCACTGCCCCTCCACTGCACTCCACACTGTGTGGAGCCATAGGCTGTGATGAGATCTCCCCTCAGTCGCCTCTTCTCCTGGCTGAACAAACCAAGAGACCTCAGTTTCTCACCATATACCTTCCTGTCCAGACCCTTCATCATCTTCATAGCCATCCTTTGGGCACTGTGAAAGCCAGGGTAGTTAATAAGTGCAGATGACACCACTGTGATGGTCTCCAGCAACATGCAATCCCTCAGCAGCACTAAACATCACATTAGCATGACGTACCAGCACCAGTTCTGCAAATTGGAGCCACCAAGCCACCCACCATGTGCCATTTCCAGCACCTCTCAGCCACAGCCAACACTGCTGGCACCAAAACAGGCACTGTCCAGCAGGGCCAGGTACTGCTAGACCACAAGCTGCAAAAAATAAACCAAACCAAAAACACCAAAGCCTTGGGATGTTTATGATCTCAAATGAATAAAGTATTAAAAGGGAAGGCCGGAATCGCAGGGTTAATTTACATCTGAGCAACTACAGTTTTCCTATGGAAAACAAAGCAGAATGGCACTCCCACACCGCCTGGAGGATAGAGCAGCAATCTGCTTTACCCCGACACATTTTCCAACAGGTCTGTTCATCACGTCACATCCACAGGACACCGCGTGAGCGTGTGCTTCCTTTAGTAATTGTTGGAAGAGTGCTGAAGAGCCATATAAGCAGTTTGGGATGCAGCATAAAAGAGAACTCTCTCGAGGCAATTTCTGGCACACAATGTCTCCAGATAGCATTGTAGGGCCTTCTGCACATCCCAAAGGAGATATGCAGAATAAAATTGGCCCGTTCCTGGAGAAAAAAAAAAAAAAAAGTGCATTAAAAATACCGATTCTCTGTTTTGCAGTGAACAAGAAGTGAAATGGGAAGGAAGGAGCCTGCAGAGCTGGGTGCTGCCTGCCCTCCCTGCCCCTTGGCAGCAGTGCCATGCAGATGGGCGGTGGGGCAGGCAGGGCTCTGCCTCCTGCCCTGCAGCGATGCAGAGAGTTACTCAAGGTGACCCCAATAAAGATGGAAAATGATTTAAATAACACAACTAGCACCAGTGCTTATATTTTAGATGTTTATGTTTGATACACTTGAAGGAGAAAGGCTTAAACAGATTTGCAAATCCAGCCTGGTGTTACACTAATTACTCTAAATGAATTGAGCGAAGTGTGTAAACTGCTGAGTCTGTACTATAAAAACCTTCCATAAATACTAGGCACTGGAATCCAAAATGCTTCAGCTTGTCCTTAGCAGACAGGATTATTATAACAACTCTCAGTGTGATCACAGGACGTCCATAAAGAAGCATTCCAATATGACATTACTGTGGGTATAACCACATGAGGCTTGGAACCACGCTATTGCCACCACTGGGAATAGTCTGGCCTTAATCTAGTCATATACTTATTGTAAAAGCATTGTTCTCTCTGCAACCAGTTTAAACTAACACCAATTTTTGTGCTTCAACAGAGAGTGTTTCTGGGCACTACACAATAGCAATGCCCTGTAATTTTGTAAATCAAGTTTGTTTCTGCAGAAGTCTATGGGAATAAAATAGGATTTTACAGAACATCTAGAAGCATAGTTTTATCAAAGAGAAAACACACCAAAATGGCCTGATCTCTAAGCAGACAACTCTGATTAAAAGAAAACGGAGGAAAAAAGCTCCGAAATGCTCAACTCAGGCATCACAGATAAGAAATATCACCATAGGCTGCCATGGAGCTTCACTCTCATTCAGCAATCCCAGGGATCAACAAAACATTGCTAGGAATTATTTCAGTTAGTGGAATGACACTGCGGAGATTACATTGATTAAAGCAATAAATCCTAAGTACAGATCAAAAGCATCCAATATGGAGAAAGAATGCTGAGTAGAAGATGGGAAGCGCTGCCAGGAAGACGCGCAGGGCTCCAGCAGGGAGCTGTGGGCTCCAAAGGGAAATGGTGAGCCCAGGGAAGGGGGGCAGTTCTGGGTGAGGGGCACACATGGCTCTGACCTTGCGTGAGACTTGGACCATAATTTATTTTACCTGCTGTTTTCAGATAAGTGGTGCAGTTGCCAGGAACCGTCAACTGAGGAAATGGCATCAGGAATATTCAGAGGCATATCAAAGAGAAGCGTGCAGAGATGCCTTCCCTTTGCCAGGCAGCTGCTTGTCATAAGGTGGCAATACAAAAGAACTGCCACTAAGACAAAGGTCAGTAATTCCAACCACAGATTTCAGCCTTTTTCAGCAATGCACCTTAAAAACTGGAGGGAAGATGGTTATTGTAATTCATTTTATATAATGCCTTCTTGTTGCTCTAAGGGAGGTGATATTTAGCATATTAATGACAATCACAGGCCGTATTATCTTGAAAAATTAGCAAACCAGCAGAAAGGTGGCATACCTTGTGGTATCATCAGGGGAAACGCGAGTGCAGGCAGAAATATCCAAAATCACTTCATAATAAACCTGTGACACTCATTACCAACTGATACTACTGGGACTGAAAACACAACAGAATGCAGAGAAGTATGAGATGCATGTGGGTGCTGAGACAAAATGCTGTCATTTCAACGGGATGTTAAGGGAGAGGATATAAACCCTTTTACTTCAGCACAGGAAGGCACGATGTATATTTCCTATGGACAAAGGTTTCCGTAATTTTCAATTTTGGTGTTTTTCCCATTCCTTCTGAAGCATCTGAACATGGTGAAGTGCAGAACAAAGAATATCAGCACAGATGGATCACTGATCTGATCTCATGTATCAGTCTCTAAGTTTTTAGAAAAAGGTGGGGCTCAACTGGAAAGAAATGAAAACTATTAAGCAAGAGAGGAAAGCACATTCTAAATAGGAAATGGAAACCCAGAAAGGTAGTAAAAGCTTGAGACCTTGGGGCTGGATTGGACAGTAAATTAGAAATGAAAATGCAATAGAATTTGGCAGCGAAAAAGGTCAATGGGATTTGGGACTGCATGTGCCAAGACTTTCCATCACAGAGGGAGAAGATAAAGCCTATTACCAATTTTCAGATTTAAGCAGCTTGACTAAGTTTGAAATCAATATCCAAACATTTGGGTGCTTAACCAAGTCAAACCTGAAAGCCCTTTTGGATTCTCACTTTAGTTCCTAACATCTTTATGATCTTTTCTGAGAATTCAATCTGTTGCAAAAAATAAATCTTTCAAGATAAGCATTTGCAGCTGCCAAGAGACTATTGTGATAAGCTGTGGAGGATGACTCGGGGCCTTCACAAACTGAGATTGGGAATTAGAAGAAATCGCTTTGCGTTTAGTAGATGCGTTTCAGATGCCCGAGAACACAGCCTTTGGTTCACAGAGCTGCTGTTTTACTTATTTCCAACATAAACCACAGCTGTTTTACTTAAACAGTACTTTCTTCTGATGCCAGTTACCCAGGCCACAGGATAGCAAGCACCGATAAATAAAGAGAAGTCTCCAAATAAGACATAAAACAGCTCTTTCTCCCCCAAAGTCCTGGCAGCAACCTTCCCATTGCCAGAGCTCCATTTGCTGCCATTTCCTAATCTGTAATGCAGTGTGGAGCACAACCAAAGCTGCTCTTCCTCTGAAGGTCCTTACAGACCAAGGTCTGTACAGACCAAGTGCAGACTGCACTTCAGAGCCATCAGCTCCTCTGAAAATAAGTCTTACTAATATTTAATGCCAGAAGTATTTAGATATTGCGGTGCGTTCAATAGCAGGATTTTGTCTTTGAATGCGTAGGTGTTGCACTGCTTTTATAACCAAAATTACATCTTTCAGCTGTTCATTATAGTTTGATGTAACTGAATCTTCCGTGTCAAGGAAGGTAAAATCACTTCAGCCTAGACATTCATTAGTAATTTTCTCTGAAGAAGGTAGAAATTTATTTGGCTTGACCTAATGATTGAACTAAATAGGTTTTCTTCAATCCATCTGCCAGGCTAGATATATTTGTGTGCTCTACAGCTGCATTGGAAACATTCCTCATAAGTACAATGAGGAAGCTTTGAATGACCATGCATTGTTAAGATAAACCCAGTGCTAAAGCCTTGCTGTTTTTTGAGAGCTGCCTTGAGCTGGAGGGGAGGAACTTCTGTTATTTCTCTTGAAGGCTATAGGAACACATTTTTCCAAGCATTTCACTTAAAGGCTGAGAAGCAAATGCACTCACACAGAAAATGTAATCATCAGTAAACAGCAGACATCCCAGCAGTATGAAGAAAACACTGAAAGTAAAATTTATTCACAAGCCCATTTATAAAATTTCCAGTTAGACGGGAGCACTTCACAAGTAACACAAATGCTGAAACACAAAGCCGTGGGGAGACCCAGAGGTGTGAGGCTTCTGAGCTTCCATTCCTGTGCCTCTCACTCCCTCTCCTCCCACATCGGTGGTGCTGGTGGTGCTGGGAATGCTGGAGTGCTGGCAGCGTTGGTAAGAAATGCCAGTGCAACTCTGGGGTGTCTGCAGAAAACTGGGCTCAGGGCTCCATCCTCAGCAGTGCCATCCAATGCCCACAGCCCTGCCACATTGTTTTACTGCCACTGCTCTGTGCAAACAGTGAGGACAGCAGAGTTCAAAATGAGAATTGGGTTTGCCAGTAGGCATTGAGTGGGAAGGAGAACTTGGACGGCCCTAGAAATCAGAGGGATGGGCATGAGTGCTCCTCACACATGGCAAGCCTGCAGGAATGATGCGGGGCTTCCCCCCGGTGGCCCAGCAGGCTTTGAACATGTGAGGTTCACAGTTTCCAAAGTCCCCTAAAGGCTCCACGGTCTGACTCCACAGCTGTAGCTCTTGTTTTCTTTCATCCACTTTGTAAGAAACTCATAATTATTTCTTGCTGGTCAAACCCTTCTAATTTTGCTATTGCTCCTTTTGACCTAAACTGTAGGTGAACTGAGACCCGAATTATATCTGCCGGATGTAGCATGTAGTGAGTTATCTTAAAAACAGGAGACTTTTTAAAGAGAGATCAAAAGGGCTTAGTGCTAGTTGTACTCAGTTCCTTAGACTCCCAGTCATCGCACCAAGAAATTATGGGCTCAAATAAATGCATTCTTGTCTGGGTTCCTGAAGGATAGCAACAGAAACTTGAGAAATGTACCATTAAAAATCCTGAGTAGTCTCAGTTTAACATTGAGTGGAAACCAAAATGAAGATGCGTTATGATGAGGACGTCCATGTGAAAATCAAAATGTGATCTAAAAAGAAAGAAAGGTTGTCATATTGCAGGCAGGGCTGACTGAAGTGCATTACAAGTTAATTTTTAAAACAACTACAGTAAAATAATGCCCCGGTTGCTGTCCCACATCCCAGGGAGGCAGGCAGGAAATTGGAAAGAAAGGTTTGTACTACCTGAACCTGTCTGAGGCTCATGAAGCACCTCATCATTCTAGCATCAAACAAATGGGAGTCTGCCAATGCGCCGGTGGTGTAAATTAAGAGCACTTCCATTTGCTTCAGTGTAACGAGGCCGATTTACACCAACTGAGAAAACAGGTCTTGGAGTTTTCCTCCTCACACTTAAATCTTCTGGCTTCTGCTACACCATCAAAAGACATTTTAACAAAAAATTATTCCTACTAAATTTATCAGCTGCTTTCAGAGGCTGGAAATGTAGGGTCTGATTCTTATCTTGGCTGAACCGATATAAATTCAGAGGCACCGACTGCTCTGGAGCCATGCCCCCATCTGACCCCGAGCAGCTGGGTGATCTGCTGCCAACCCACCTCCAAGCAGCGGCAAAGGGAAGTGCTGCCCACCTCCCTCACACCAACGGCCCAAGCAGCTCTCCCTTGCATCCTAAAAGGAGAATGTTTTTCCTCAAAACTGCACACTGGGCGTCAGAGAGCATGCAGCAGACATAACCAAACCTATGCTCTTTGCACAAATCTCTGAATAGGACTTTTGGAATCACACATTAGTGACAGATATAACTTGATGATATTGGGGTTTTGTTTTTTGTTTTTTTTTTGTTTTTTTTTGTTTTTTTTTTTTTGTTTGTTTGTTTGTTTTTGCATTTAAAGCTCAAATCCGCCAGTCATTCTTTTATTCATAACCCGAATTTGTGTGCTCAGTTATTTCTGCCACGTACACCCCCTGAGTCACTTCAGAAAGGAGCAGAATAAGCCATTTGCTTGGCCACTGCCATCCCAGGGCCACCTGGAGCAGGAGGTGGTCAGCACGGCCTCCCTGCATCGCTGCGACAACCCAGCACACAACAGGTCTGCAACACAGCACAGGGGAGCACAGCTCCATGGTGCAGCAGCACGAAGGAGAAGAAGATGGCATCGGAAAGCCAAGGAGTGACAACATGGAACTGGAAAACCAGAGAACAGTGAGCATGCAAATGTGATTTCAGAAGAGGGATTAATTACAATTGATATCAATTAGGGGAAGCACAGACCTATTTAACCCATGCTCACCACGCACAAATGCAAAGTGCCACCTATTTTGTGGTTACACACCGGGACTCCTAGCGGTGCTACAGATACACAGCACTGCCATGCTGGAGCAGGCCCATCTGCTCTGGTTTGGGAATCTCATTGGAACACATGCTATGGAAGCACAGCATATGGTTACCTTCAGTCATAAAGAGAGCGGTTCTATAAAGCAAGGAGCTCCATCTATAGCCAGTGGAACACGTTCAGAGTCAAATCCCCTGTGGTCTCAATCTCCATCCATTCAGCCAGAGGTTCCCAGAAGAGCAGAGCCTCAAAGAGCAGAGCTGCACGTGTTACTGCAGTACTGACTGCTCCTGGTTTCTCTTCTGTTCTGCTGCTCTTGAGCCACACTCTTTGCATCCTGGTGACCACAATCAGGTGATTCCTGAGATGCACTTTATGTATCATTTTCTCTCCGAGAGTCCTGGTGGCTTTGTAAGCTAATTAAAATAGAACTTCAAAAGCTTTTTGTAATAGATTATAGTATCTTCAGTTTCATGACATCTGTTAAAATTTACAACTAAAGATGTCATTTTTGGTGAAAAACATGTTCTTTTACATCCAGCCTATTTATTTATGCATTTATTTAGTGACAGAACATCTAATTTTTAAGAGACATGCAAAAGCGATCATTAATCATGTGTTTGTCATGGAGCAGCTTCCCCAGCAGCTAACTAAAATCTACAGGCAAGTCGCCTGAATGCAGCTGTTCTGAAGACAGTCACTGGAAACATGCAAATAAAGCTGATAGTCATTTTCTTTTCCCCTTCTTTCTTTATTGTACTTTTTTTTTTTCTGTTCTCAAAGCTTAGCAGAGTTTCAGTAGAAGAAAACAAAGTGTAGGCAAATCAGACACTGGAGTCATCTGGAGTTGTCTTGTATTTTCAGACAGTCTTTGCACTCTGTTATCAGAATAGCTGCAGAAAAGGTTTCGTGCTTTTGTGCATTATTCCTTTTAAAGAAATATGTTCTGCCATATTCCATGCTGCAATCACAGTTTAAAATGCTGGCATAACGATTTAAAGCACAACACGTCTGTTCATTCGAGTTGCAGTTTGCCTTGACGATCATTCCGTGCCACTGAAAAGGACTCCAGACACAAAGCAGCCCATGCAGATGAGCTGTGAGCAATCTGCGTAAGAGTTAATTTCAGTCTCTCAAAACCCTTGATTCCTCTGTCTCTGTGGCTACCTATGACAGTTTCTCCTGGGCCGAATAGCTCAGCCCTGCATGGCAGCCCAGCCCTGTCCCCATGGACACACAGCAGCCAGGAGTGCTGTGCTGACCCCATGCCACGGCTCTGCCTCAGGCCGTGGTGCATCCAGCTGGGGGGACCTGTTTGAATGCTGCTGCTGCTCCCAGGGCTCCTCTCATCCTGCAGACAGCCTCACAGGGTGCGTTGTCCTGCTTGGTACCTGAGAATCAGCACACTTTGGTGCTGCTGAAATGGCTGGCTGCGATAGGGCATGAAGGTCATTATGTGTGCCAGTGATTAATGGATTAATATCTTTGCTGAGTTCTTCTCTACGCTTTAATGAATACGCTTGGTGTTCGGCATCAGCCTAGAGGGCATGCAGCTCAGCTTAGAAAACCTATCTTGCAAAAATCAATGAAAAATGAAAGGACCGATGTCCATTACCAGGAGTGTTAAGTGCAGCACATCGTCTTCCGAGCAGCATAGTAATACTGGCTAATAAACCAGTTTCATATCTACAGGTTGCTGTTTTTTAATAAACAAAAACCAACCTCATATCTGAACTGCACTGCAGCGATCTAGAAGTTGTCCTTTACAGTCATTAATTTGAAGGAAAAAGAACTTGAATCATCCAGAATTCTCCATTACTATGATATATTTCTTAAACGTTAGGTCTCCATTCTAGAGAACATGGACCAAAACCCAGCTGACTTACAGAGAAGCCAGGGATGGATGTAGAACAAACATTGCAGGACAGACCCAAAATGTGGTCAACAGCAGTGAACGTGTTCAGCACCCTTTGGATTTTGAGTGAATGCCCTGGGACGGGGAGCAAACCAAGCCACAGACAGGGCTGGCTGCTTCAGACCCCTGGCCTTTACCATGTGGTGTGGATCTCTTGGTCAGCTCAGAGGAAGAAGGTATTTCCCCAGCGGTTTTTGTGGCAACCCCTGCAGCCAGGCTGTAAGAGCTGCTGGGAGAGGGCAACAGCAACATCCTCCATGAGAGCCCAGACATCCACCAGCACAGCCCAGGCCAGAGCTCAGCCCTCCTCATGCTCTGGGGCTGACACTGCACTCCTCCATGGAAGGCAGCCATGTTGTGTGCAGCCATAGCTGTGGTTCTCTGTCATATAAAGCTAAAAATACAAACCACATTACAAGTGAAGCTCAGAAAAGTAGTAAAGATTTGTGCTAGTGCTATAAAAATGTCTGATAGTCTGCATTCTAAAAGGTTGTCTTCTACTTCTTGTACTTTGGTTTCTGAGCTTTTGTGCTTTTTAATTACATAGCAGGGAGAAAACAGCAAAGGCCATCTTTAAAAAAAAAAAAAAAAAGTTTAAAAAAAAAATGGGTTGGATCACTGATGCTCTGAGGCACAAATATAGAGGCAACCAGATTGCCTGGGCTACTTACACCACCTCCATGCATCACAGTGCTCCTCTGACTTCAAACTGGACACATAACTGCCTGAAAAACTCTGTAAAAGCTTAATTTATTGTTAGCAAATTATTGCTAAAGTGGCAGGGATATTCACAATCTCAGATATTCATTGTAGGCAAGGGACTTCTTGCACTGTGATATGGGGTGATCTGGTACATAACTTTCCTTGTCTGTCTTTCCACTCTCTGCTCCAAATGCAACATAGCCGAGAAGCACACGGCCACAGAGGCTTTTTGGAATCTCTTCTATACTACTGTGAAGTGAATTGCCATATCTTTTGAAGTGAAACCCTCTTGCAGAAACAAAGCAGACTCCTATAGCAGAAGAATGGCGGTATTACATTGCTTCAGCATGGCACAGTACTTACTCTTTTCTAGAAAAAGGCATTTTGCAAACTTTGTATTTGCTTTATCATATTAGGGAACACAGAAATCAAATAACATTCACACACTTTCATAATTTGTTGCAAAATTTATACATATACATGTGATATCAGCATGGGTTAGACAGGTATTTCAGCACTGGGAAGAGAGTTGGAAATGAATACTTGTGCATGTGAAAAAAGATTGCTGTCAAGCTACAGCAATAACACAGACCTTGATTCATCTTGATGTCAGACATGCCTGTATCTTCATGTAAATGAGTATCCCAACTCTCTATTGTCTTCATTAATCATTGTATAAGGATAACAGAACAACAAAATGTATTTTGTGTAATTCTCACAGAGCACACTCCCACTTGGTGCCTCCATGTGGCACATCAATACAAAGCCCAGCCACAGCCACTGCTCAACCCATCCACCATCCATGACCTGCTTCACTCTGGCATCCATTGCATTCATCTCATGAGATTTAACTTAAAACACTCTGTGCCCTTCACTTTTGGCATGTAACCAGAGCACATTTAAGGAATTAAGGAATGGGGCTCCGTCTGCAGAGATCTTTGCACCACTCGGAACCAGCGACCTTCCCTGCAGGACTGCTGATAGGTGCTCTCAGTGCCTCTTCAGTGATCAAATATGCTGTCTGAGGAACAACAAGCTCTTGATGTTACACAGTACAGCAAAGAACCTTTCTTAGTGCCTCAAGATTGACAGAAATCACAATAGCCTCTGCAGCATCACCCAAATGTACATTATTTCTCTGTTTATCTGCAATACCTCAAATTGAATCATTGTGAATTAGGGGCATTTGTTCAATTTTGTTTTCAAAGAGGTTCCTCTTTTCACACCTACAGGAGATGCTCGTGCATCCATACATGAGGAAATATGTCCTTAATTTTTGAGACACCTTGATGAAAATTGGCCCTAAATGCGGGTGAACCACAAAGAGCACGGTGCAGGGCTCACCAGGACACCCTTGTACCTTCACCTTCCTGCTTCAGAAAAGTGCCCCCAGGGTGGGGGAATCACTCATGCTGTGATGCTTTGTAGAGTCAAATCACCATTTACGCAGTCTAAGGCAAAACTTATCTGAATCAAAGGGCATCTTAGCAATAATATCAGATATGACAAGGTGAGTATGAACTGGGTCTAATAACTAATGGCTTTTTGACTTTTTAAGATGTTCAATTGAACATTTGAAAGGTTGAGTCTCATACCAGGTCTAGAAAGCACCCTGGGGGCAGGCGTAAGTAACTATGCCATTAGGCAGTGAGCTGCAAATTGCCTATTAAGTCTGACTGAAACTGTAAAATTGCTTTTCACAATGCAAATTAATGTAAATAAGAACAATTGGTTACACATATCACAGACTATCAAATTGACGACAGATGATGCTTGCTGTTTTGTTTTTTTCTTTTCCTCTCCTGAACTAGCATTACTTTAAAGTTAAATTTAGTGTGTGTTTAAGAGGTCTGGATATGGCTATGATAAATACTGAAGGTTTGCTCTTAACAACACGCACACTGGAGTGTGTATCCTCCATCCTACGCCACACAAACCTCTTCTGATACAAGTTAGTGATACTTTCTTTCAAGTTGACCAGAACAAAACAAAACAAGCTAATTAGTGGCACACTCAGCTGTATCTTAACCTCACTCAGAGGAGAGGATATATGAAGCTATTAAGAAGGGAAAAAAACGCGTTTCAGAAGCACCACCAAATGCACAGAGCCTCCATGCAACCGCCGCGCGTCAGTCACTCACTGGTGGCAGCAGCTGCGTGCAGCAGCCAACACTGCTATTGCTGAGAGCTGGCCATCACTGAATTCCTTTCACGGAGGTGCAGTACCGTGCAAATCAGAAAGGCCCCCTATTTTGCATCACCTGAGGTTGACTGAAGTGACCGTACTCAGGCACAACCAACCTAGTTGTTTTGGGAGCTCAAGGTGTGCAACAGGTGATGGATTCTTTAGGTCTTCATGGTCCACTTCTGTGTCACAATTTCAGCTGTCAGGAAAGTTTCACACTGGCAGCGAGGAGCAGATTTGCTGTGGTCACAGTGAGCTTTCCTACGTAGCAGTACGGAGGTCGCTCTAATCAGAGATACTTCTTATCGGGATTAATACACATTATCCAAACTTTTACATTCCCATTAGCTACAGAAATAGCTGTCATATGTTTATTACAGACTCCTGCATGAATCAGATCTCCCAAGGTGGAGGAGGCAGCAGGCAGCACCCACAGTGCTCTGGGCCCTTCCCAGGATAGCAGCCAGCACCGTCCCGCCCAGGGTGCACCAGCACCTCATGTTCCTTGGGCTGTGGGCACCCATGCAAGCCTGAGATCAGCCCCACATCTCCCCCCTGGAGCCACAGGGAGAAAATAGGCATCAGGGGACCTGCAAGGGGAGCCACAAAGGAGAGGAACACAGCTCAGGTCAGGAATGGCCGAGTGCGGGTGAGCACCTGATGGGCACTGCTGGAATCCCAGGCTGTGACCATCCCTTCCCCTTTGCTGTGCTGCTTTCAGCAGCTTCTTCCTTTCCTTTTCTGTCCCTTTAATTGCTGTTTTAAAGAACAGCATTTGGAAAGAGAGTCTGGTACAGGGGGCACAGGTCAAATAAACACCGTGTTTGCTTCTCTTTCAGAGTAATAAATTTTAAGCAAAAAATAATTAGCCACAAGCTGGGATTGTTTTCTTTCAGCCTTGGGGACCTTTCGGTGGCAATGAGCTTTCTCTGTCTCCCTCTCATTAACATACTGGTAGATACGGATTAATTAGACAAAAGGAACTTACACCACACATGGAAACATTGACCTATATTATAGCCTGGTTCTCCGGTGTCCTGCGGGGTTTGTTCAGGTCTTGCTGAGTCTGGCTCTGCTGTATGCATTAGAATCCTTCAATATCACGTTACTCACTATATGAGACACAACAGTAAAAGATTTTAATCCCCACATCAGCCATGCCAGACTTCTTTTCCTATAACATTATGGCATTTACTGAGATGTTGCAGATGAAGGCTTCATTTAAACAAAGTGCAGCTTGCAGACATTCGACAAGAAGATAAAGAGGTATCAGCTGTGCTGTATCCAGCAGCCCCCTCACTGCTACATCTCTGGGAGCAGCTGGGAGATCCTTGGCGTCTGCCTGAGGGAGATGATACCGCACATCTCTGCTGGGCCCCATGAGCCATCCCTGCCCAGTGCTGCCAGGGGCACGAGCAGAGCAGAGCCTGCCACTGCAAAACCTCCCTGCACCCATCGGCAGCTCCTTGACACCGCCTGTGGCTGACAGGTGTCTGTGTGCCTCCTTGCCTGTACATTCAATGCTTTGAACACAGAGGAGCTGCATCTCCAGGGCCCATTCCATCTGGAGCTGCTCCTGCAGCTCAAGAAGCTCTGCTGAGGGTGGGAGTGGAGATCTGAGCCCTGCAGTGTGAGCTGTGAGCATCAGCCCTTCCAGGTACCCCAGCATGGCAGTATCACTGCTAACAGCACATACATCGGCTTCGGCAGTGTAAAGAAGCTGTCTTCTGTCCCCCCTGGACCATCCTGAATCACCAACATGCATGAAAAAAACCATAGCCCTGAGCCTGAAATCTGCTGGATCTGTAGTGAACCCATTGCCTAAGTCTCAGCTGTGGTCTTCCCAGTCAAAAAACAATTTGATGAGAGCTGTTGTTGCACTCTGTATCTGAATACTGTTCTTTGATGGTAGTGTTCAGCATACGCACATGCACACATGCTCTGAAAACCTGTACTACTCAGAAAGAAAGTATGAAATGAATTCTGAATACCAGTAAATTTGGATGCTAAGGGGCTGTTTGCTGAACATCGTGGCATTCCCTGTAAATCACTAACGATAAAATACAAGACTTTGTGAGACTAACAGACACAGTTATTTATTCAGATTTTTGAAGTTTTGGAAACAGCATTCCTAAATACATAAAATCATACTGTCTTATTTTAATGCATTTTGTAAGTAAATTCTTAACAGATGGATGGAGCACCAGAAGAGTAACACGAGGGAGTCAGCAGGTGGGTACAGAAGCCAAGAATGGACTGGCACTGATCAGATTATCAAACCCAAATACCTTGAGACGAGCACAAGCTGCCCACAAAATAGGCTGGCACTGACAAGATAAACAGGCAAAAATAGGATGGCCATGCGGAGCTTTCACAGCATCCTCCTCCAGACCCAGGGACTCTTCCTGCAGGCAAAGGCACTGCCGCAGAGCTTTCCAGCAGCCTTCATCCGCATGCCCAGGGCTGGGGATGTCATGAGATAGGAGACCGAGTGCTGCCGACTCCCAGACCTGCAGCAGGAGTGAGCTATCTCTTCAGTGCTATTCTTACATGAGAGTTCTCAAAGCAGATGTATACTTTGGTCTGAAGGGTCGGGCAGGATGAGGTCCAGTGAGCTCTTTCTCTTCCTCTGGAGTGCTGACTATTGCAGTACATTCTTGGCCCACAGCCTCCTCGCAGAACAACCAACTTTGGTACCTTTCGGTAAGGAACTTCGCAAGCACATTGTCCCAGGTCTTTTCACCTTTTCTCATCGTTTGTCATCATTTAGAGAAATAGAAATGTCACCATTTCTCAACTGAAAAGGGTATTTTCATCTTCCCCACAGATCTATTTTCTCCCAAAAAAATTAAAAAGAGGGAATTCTAACTCCGGCTCCAAACCACCAATGCTCTCATCTGCACACTTAGCCCTGTGATAGATGCCAGCCCATTGGATGAGGACATCCGACACACGTAAGGGACAGCAGTGGTCTTACAGAGAAACAAAGAAACAGAAAACTCCCACCACAATAAGCGCTCAGCACAAGGAGACTCAAAATCTGCGGAAGAAATCGATCCTTGTTGGTCTCTTTTCCACTCTTATGATCGTAGGTGTTGATGTAAAATTGCCAAGGAACCCTTCGATAAGCACTCAGTGCATCAGTAGCAGCTCTTTGTGAGACCACCCTGACGGACAGTCAGCGTGCAGCATTCCACTTTAACTCTGCGTCCTTGTATCTATCTCTTGGCAGGGCCTTCTGGATCAGAAAAGATTGTTTATGATGTTTGGGGTGAAAAGAGCTTTAACTGGCTAAATCAAAATCCATTCTCTTATCCTTTAAAATAATTATTTACTCAAAACACATTCCCAGAGATGGTCTCTCATACCCACGTTGCACATCTGCAAGAAGTCGAGGAGTTATGCTTGTCAAAGGAGATGTGAGAGCCTAGCACACCAAAATGCAGCCGAAACGGCCTCTTGCTATCCTATAAGCACTGCCTGGATTGAATCTTGCCTTGTGGTTCTGGAAGCAGTTGCACATGATTTAATAACATCTAGATGGGATTACTGTAACTCCTTGTTTGCGGCTCTGCCAGCGTCCTCATTACAGAATCTGCATTCTGTGCTTGGCCTCACAGCTGGATCTGCCTGAAGCAGGCCCATCACAAGGCCGTGCCACAACGTTCCTGCCAAGCCTACATCCCAGAGAGGATTCAGAATAGATTACTGACACGAATTTTTAACGGCATGCTCAGTTCATTAAGGTCTCATCCTGCAGCCCAGTGAGAACCATTAAATTCAAGTGAGGACAGCTAAAGACTGAGTGCTTGTTTCATTAGCACTTAACCATCTTTCATGGTAATTCTCAAATGAGATGTGTGGGGCAGTGTGCTTCACCCTTCTGTTTTGTACATTTACTGCTTTCCCGTGGCTCCTTTTCCCACAGCTTCTTTCCTTTGCTTTATTTTACTTTTTTAAACAGAAAAACTTCTCATCTGCCTTAAACGTAATCCTCAGCCGCAGTCTATTTAATACTTCAAATATAATTGTGTCCTCTCGGTGGCTATACAAATAAATAAATCAGCACTTCTTTGTGGTTGCTGTAAGGGCTGTTTTTTCCTCCCATTTCACCTATTGACTGAATTCTCTGTGATCACAGCACTCATCGGATTTTGGAGGCACTATCGATATTGTGTGAACTGAGATGTTCTAAGACAACAAAACGTTGCTGGTCAAGGTTTCCAGGAATCACTGACAGCTCTGTGTGGTCAGCTTACAATGTTATTGGTCTGAGTTCTCTGTTTGTTTGCTTGTTTCCTTCTGAAAACGTTTGGCCATGTTCTGTGTGAAAGCAGCGCTCCTGCAGAGCACAAACAGCAGTGTTACAGCCAGATGCAAACTGCAGTCCCAGACACGGTGAAGCTGTGAGGATAGTCAGGAGCTCTGCATCCAGGTCACAGCTGCAGAACTCAGCACACCACACGTGCACCACCAGCAGCCCCAGCTGTGCTGTACAGCAGTCATCCTGGTGAAAGGAGCTGAAGGGAGGCAAGGTTTGCAGGGAGGAGTCATAGATTTTAATATGTGACAAACAGCTGACTTGTGGTATAGCTGGAGAGAGGGCCCACATCTTAAAACTGAAACGAAAGTCATAAACATTACTCACTATGAGCATTTATGAGATAAATGGAGGCCCTAAGGAAGACTTACACGTCGATCTCAGCCTTCCTCCTGTTGCGTTAGTGGTACCTAAGTGCTTTAACAGCAATCAGCTGAAGCATTTGAGTTAATGTCCAGACTGGGTGCTTTGCTGCCTGAAGTTCTACCAGCGAACCAAGACCCAACCTATTGCAAAGCCTGAGATGCATTGTAGGTGGTGACAGACGCAGATCCTGCTGCATGGGCTTGCCGCTGTGGCCATGCTACACCTATAGCTGAGCAACCATGCCTCCACCATACCCAATTACACGGCCATGCTGCCCAGGCCTGAGGATATCCACACCACTTAACTTCATGCTGAGGATTTGTTCCTGACTCGCGCCCACCGAGCTCATCACAGTTAGCATCTGGCCGGAGAGCATGGATGAGCAGCAGTGGGGAAACTGACACATCAGGCAATGTGGCAGCACTGCTGATCTCTCTGGACAAGATCTCCAATCTGTGACTGGTGAAAATGACCACAAAATGCAATGCAATCCTGCTGGTGGAAATAAATCTATCATCAGTGGGGTCTTCCTTTTCAAGTTTAGTTTACATTTCCTTGAAAATGCCCGAAGAGTGAGATTCTTGGCAGCTGCTGTCACTGTCACAGCACAGAGGAAGCCAGGCACCTGGCTGAGCACTCATCAGTGATGAGTGGTGGTCACTGCAGCTGTGCTGCACCCACCCTGGGTGCAGGACTCCGTTCCAGGTCCCCCTCTGCCATGGAGCATCTCAGGAAGGGATGTGGAGGGGGGTGACAGGGCAAGGTGACATGGTGAGGTGATGGGGCCTGAGATGCACAACCCAAGCAGGCCGAGTTGTTGTGCTGCGGGCTGCTGAGTCAGTTTCTCTTTGGCCCAATTAATAATGCATGTTTTATAGACAAATAGAAGTTTTGTAGCTCTTTGAACATGTAATTACAGTCTTGGTGTGAAATAAAAAGCTAAGCCCATGTTTCCCTCATCCCCAAAGCAGCTCAGCAGAAAGCTGACCCTGGTTGTCCTCGCTCTGAGCTTCCCAAGGTCTCATTAAGACAGCTAAAGCCAATCTCACACACCCAGGCAGCACAGAGGGGATTCTTGCTTCCCAGCAGCCTCGCAGACCATTCTGGCTGTGCTCCCAAGCTCTGTTAAACCTCTGTTTAATTTGCAGCCTGGTGTGTCATGGGTGGCAGAGGGGAGTCCTGAGCAGGGGTCTGTCTCAGTGTGTGCAGAGCTCCTGCCCTCAGACAGCAGCAGGGTGACAGCTCCTAACCCCGCACTGCAGATGGGGTGAAAATGCTGTGACAAATGCTACAGGCTGCAGGACAGGGTGGGCTCCTGCACCTGAGGATCCCAGCTCCATCTGGAGCAGCTTGTCACCTGCACAAAGCAGATTCCAGTCCCACGTTTGATCTTAGCCCTCCATGATCATTCAGTGTGCACTTCAGTGCCCTGTTGGGCCCTTCCCAGCACAGCTCCAGGCTTTTGTCTTATAACATGCAGGCAAAACAGCTTCTTCTGCCTGGGCTCATGAACAACGGCAGAAAATAATATTCAGCTTGCGAGCTGCACGGTGAGGATAGATGGCAGAAAGTAAAAATGAATCAGTTGTGCTAGATAAGATGCCAAGAGAAAAGTTCAGCACATATGCTGGACCTGCAGTGGAGCAGGGAACACCTACAGGAGGGCTTGGATCCACGCCTTGGGAATGACAGATTGCCACTGCAGGGAGGGCTCTGGTGGGAGCACAGCCAGGGATGCCATTAAGGGATTACAGCAAAAAGTGCCAATAATGACCACCGTGGGGAACCACTCCCACCAAAAGTAAAGGGAAAATAAAGAAACCTCTGTAACCACTGCAATGGGCCCAAAGGTCAGCATGAAAGCAATTTCCACGCATGCGATGCTGCTGTACCCCTGTGCATAGGGACACTGGTGGCCACCAGCAGCAGATAGCTACAACTACGGGGGCCTTAAACACAGCTTCCACCAGGACACTCAATAACCCCCTCATCATACAAAGCACCAGCCTGACAGCTGCCTCTGCAGAAAGCCCGGAGCCTTCATCCCAGTGCTGTAGGGATCCCTGCAGCTGGTGGAAGTGGGGCATCTTTACACCTGCCTTTGTAGCCACGTGGATACATGGAGGATGCTGGATGCTGCAGCACAGCCCGGCTGCACCGCTGCAGAGCCAGCACCCAGCAGCACACTGGGGCAGCTTCTGCATCAGATGGCAATCCAAGCTTTGCCTACTACAGCTGTTTATATTTCTCTTCCCTATTTCTCCGTGTTTCTACCACAACAGCCACTAGTCTGCCACAGTATTCTAGAGATCCCCCAGAAACATTAAGCCCAGTTAGCTCAGGCTTGCAGAGTGCCTTTAATTAGGTAGAACAGGGGCAGAGCAGCTCAGCGGGCAGCTGAAGTTACACACAAACCATGAGCAGCTGACCTTCCCCCAGCCTCCTGGCTGCTCTCCTTTCCCAACACCCATTGTAGGAGGGAGCGCTTCAATGCAACACCAAGACCCAGACGAGAGAAATACACCTGCTTGCTTCATCACCATCACGTTCCTCAGATAGCAGTATCGGATAATATCTTAGCATAATTCACCAATTTGTGACACAGATTGAATATCATATGTGTACAAATGAGACCAGTAAAATAAAATAAAAGTTAACAAGCCACCTGCTCCACGACACAAAGTTTCATAAATGTCATGAAATTTTATGCTGCCATAAAATAGTGCAATGGAAAAAACTTCCATTATTTCACTGCAAAGGACAAAAGCATTCATGGTGCTTGCCAAAACTTGTTCAGTGAAACACAAAAATAAGAACACAGAAGCACTGAGAAGGACCAGGTAGTAAAATTCCCCAGAAATTGGGCTGATAATTGAGGCTTACCAGCATGTCTTTGCATGACAGTGCTCCCATATCACAGCTTTTGATTGAATGACTTCTAGGACACGGATTGTGTCATCCTCCCTTCTAGAAATGAGGCACATTTCCTACCAACAGATTTATCCCAGCCTGAGCAAGAGCCATGAATCACACCTGTATGGGAGACAAAAGAAACAATGATGCATTGCTTTCTCATGTAGAGGAACTGAAGCTGAATTGTGGATGGATGGAAAACTGGTCAATGGCCCACCTCATCCCAGTAATAATTTCATACTGTCACTGTATTTAAACACAGTTTAAACAGGGAAACATGATACACTGGCACCACCACGGCCTGAATTCATTGCCTCCTTTTCTCTCCATCGGTCCGTATGTTGCTGTGCATGTATGTGGGTAGCACTGCACTCCTCAAAACCCTTCTGTGCACTCTGCAATTTAGGAGTGTATCTGCTTCCCATTACACAGAGATAAGTTAAACAAGTTAAAACAGTTCCCAGCTAACATTTACTGGAATGACTCAAAATTAACAGCAAACAAAATGGAGTTCCTGTTGTGGCTGATGCCATTATAACTTGCCAATCCAAAATGGCTTTGGAGTGAATTCCCATCCTCTTACAGCATCTTCTCAATAACCTTCTTACCGAGGGAGGATGCAAACCGAAGTACTCTCCTCCCCAGTTGTGCAGGTTCACTCTCCCACTCACCGGGCACAGAGCCCACCCACACCCTGTGCCACGACCAACAGAGCTGCACCTTCCTGCCTGCTTCTGCAGCGAGGGAGTGTTTGCCAGTGCTGAGCACATCCTCCTTCATCGCAGCCAGAGGGACATGGCGGTGTGGAGCATAAAAGATGCAAGGGCAGGAGACAACTCTGGAGAAGCACTGCTGCTGTGCTCCTTTTTCCAGGTGATCCTTCCCACTCCAGTGCAAATCACATGTGACACAGTGCAGATGGCCCGGCAGGCACCGAGGCGGCAGGCATGCTGCTCACTGCCCAGGCAGGACCTAGCACACAGGTGCAGGGTTTTGCACTTGCCAGCTAGCAGGCTGCAGCCAGGACTTCTTTTTATTTTTTTTAATGGGAAGTACTAAAATCCCAATACCAGGTCCACAGAGAAAGTGCTGGTAACCATCCACACTGCCTGCTCAGATGCTAATTGGTACATTGGAGGTACGGATGTAGTGCACCATCTGGGCAGATCTCCAGAGTTGTTCTCAAGAAAGGTATGTTCAGCACTGCACGTACCAGGCAGGGCTCTTGCTCTGGCACAGTGCTACCAGCACCATTCCACGCAGCACACAGCATATTCCACGCATTAGCTGGTGCCTGAGTGAATAACCATGGTCTTCATTTCCCCCAGAGGCAGCCATCTCCAGATATCAGTAAATTAGAGAGTCTCCTTGACACTGATAGACAAGCTGTCATGGAGCTGCTTCTCCCCGTAACAGAACTGCAGAGTGCTCTGCCTGCATCTCCCATTCATGATAAATGGCTCCAGGTATTCATTTGCTCGCTTGCTTATTACATTGTCCACTAATGTCTTTGCTCTGAGTGCTCACATTACTCTCGCTGCACAGCACTGATTTCCTGAACTCCCCACAGACAGACGCTGTTCTGACGGTAAGAAATTTTAAAGGGCACTGCAGTGCAATTTTAAAGTGCACTGCAACAGCTCCTGGTTCCAGCATTTAGCTGCACTAATGGCATTTCCCAGCGCAGGAGGAGCGTCTCACCAGGCACACAGCAGCTTCCTCCTTCACCTGGGGCCCTCAGATTTCCACCACTGCATCCTGACCACACGTCCCAGCTCTGAACACAGTGTGCAGTCAGACCTGTAGCCAGCTGAGGCAGAAAGGACACAGTGAGATAAAATGTCCACTTGGGAGCTTGCCATTGTGATTTGCCATGGTGGCATTCAGACGCCAACCTCCTGATGGCCTTTAGATACAAAACATGCTCTTAACCGCCCCAATTTTCCAACTATCTAGAGATGCAGGATCACAGAATGGCTGAGGTTGGTAGGGGCACGCTGGGTCCCTCTGCTCCAGCCTTTGCCCCAGCAGAGCAGGGTGCCCAGCACCACATCAGGTGGCTTTACAGGATCTCTATGAATGAGATCCCAGCACCTTGCTGGTCCCTGTGTTGGGGCTCCATCTCTCCATAGCACAGCACACTGCCTGTCAGCAGGGGTGGCTCTTAGGCTTCAGGTTGCACCCAGTGCCTCTGGGCCTGGCACCGGCACTGCTGAGCACAACTTGTCTCTGTCCCCTTGCACTTCCATGAAGGGATTTAGGCATTCATAAGGTCCCCTCAGCCTCCTCTGCTCCAGGATAGAGTCCTCATAGGAGAGTGAAGAGAGAGCCTAAAAAGGAGAGCTTAGATTTTGTTTGACAAAAATACTGACATTACTAAGAACTAAGCATATTTCCAAAATAATTCAGTCTTTAGAATATCCCAGTAGGCATCTAGCTGCATCTTTACAGGCACAAATCTTTTAAATAATGGCTTTCAGTGACTAGAAATCTCTGCCTTCACTTAACACGCCCATACACCAGCTCAGATAAAATCCCACAGGAGATGGTCCAAGGAAGCGTTGCACTCAGAGTTTAGTTACTTTAGTGAACACAAGCAAACAAACTTGGGAGGTGACTGTTGGGCCCTGGCTGCCAGCCCACAGCCTGGCCTGGGAGCAGTGGCTGCGAGTAGCCCCAGCACTGTGCACAAAGTGGCTCACAGATGTCAGCCAGAGTTCCCCTGTGCTGATGGAGATGTATTTATTGTGTGCATAGACCCATGCACTGAGAATCGTAGGGTTGGCAGCAGCCAAAGCAGGGTCATCTGAGCCCCCTATCTATTATAGAATTTTTGCATTTCCATTTTAATAACAGTTTTTACCTCCTTTCCGTGTTTTACTTGTGCAGATGGATTTGACACGTGCTACAAAATGCTTTTTGTGAATACAGATTTTTTGGGTGCTTTTTTCTTCAAAAAAGAAATCTGTTCTATGAAATGTAATGCATGAGTTGTCTGTCCTCCAACTCCACCAGTGCCAAGATTCCAAGCAAGAGCCATTGGGAAGCATTCAACCAATTCCAGACAGAGCTGTTACATATGGAATGAAGGGGAAAAAAACACCAACGCCCCAGGATCGACAGGGAGAGGGGAGTCTGTAGGTACAGCCAACAGCTCTGCCATCAGGGGTACCTGATGAGTACAGAGGCGAGGAAGTGCAGGAGCCTAAAGCACAAACAGCAGCCATGCAGCAGGGCCACGGTGAAGCAGAGGAGAGCAGTTCTGGTGAGAGCAAACTCAGAGCTTCACTTCATTGCAGAAGAGGTGTTGTCTTACCCGAACAAACAAGGCAATTCAGAGGCCCCTAGGCACCTGTGCTAAACCCACCATTGGACTGGTGCTCTAATTACAGCAAGCTGAGCTCATACTTTTGGTTCCTGAGAGAACATAGAGAAAATTCAATTATTATTTAAAAAAGAAAACAAAACAACACATCAGCACTCTGAATAGCTTGCTGAAGATCCATTATTAACGTTTAGATAGTGATTAGCCAAAAGAAGACCAAGTCCTGGATGACTGCTAACTCTGAGCACAGACTGTCAGACTCAAAATATGTAAAGCACGGAGTGTTGGAGCCTTTGCGTGACCTCACTTAACAAAGAGGAACCAAGAAAATGAAAACAAAGAAATTATTTTCTTTTCATCTACTGCTAGCACACTGCTAGACTGGTTCATGCTGTTGGTTGTGCTGAATCCCCCTCCTCTTCCTACCTCTTTCATGTGCAAGGACGTGTACCACCTCACCTCCAGCACAGCTCACAAAGAGCTTAAAAACGTTTGCAATAATATTTGATTAAGTTATCCAGAAAAATATGTGTTTGAAACAATTTCTCCAATTTCATCCAACAGATACTTTTTGGCCTTCTCAATGAAAACGCACGAGATGCAAATGGACCAACTCAGCTCCGTCACGACACAGAAACCAACCCACCCACCCAAGAATGGGAACCAGGGATGTGATCCCTGTGGCCATCCCAGTGAAATGAAATGGGAAGCCATGATCTATCAGTAGCCACTACTTCTGATGATCAAACAAAGTTAATTAGAACTTCTGAAACAATGAGACATCCAATTTTCCACGTATGAGTCATCCTGTGTCTGAACTAGTCTCCTGAGGGTCATTTTCATGGTAAATTAATCTTTCAAATGTCAAGCTTAAATTATCAGCAGTGACACCCACGACCACGGTGTCAGAGCAGCGATGGCCTTGCTGCAGATAGGCGTGGTAGCGACACTGATGATATTGAGTCTGACAATATAAAAAATTAGCTTAGAATTAAAATAACTCTGATGACATCAAATGCAGCAGAGGTTCATCCAGGCCCTGGACATGCATGCCTCTAGCTGAGTGCTCTGCTGCTGTGATTTTCCCATCTGGAAATGATGGGTGACACTGCTGGCCTTCTTTGTACTGTGCTTTGAGAGGTACTGTTGGGAAGGGCTGGACAAATGGACAGAAAGGAGCAATGCTGCTCACAGCCTTGGAGCAGTGGGAGCTGCAGTGACTATTGCCAGCACCCTTCGGGGAGGGAGCAGACGTATGGGTGAGCAGATAGCCCACACGTCCCTGCTGCACACACACTGATCTCAGTGCCTTCTGATCACTCAGCCATGAGCGCTGACACCAACACTGAATGAGCTCCTGAGTTGTGTTCAGCTGTGAAGTTCTAGGAAGTCACAGTGTGCACTGCAAGTCACGTAAACAGAAGATAGAAATTAACTATTCAAAAGCCTTTGCCTGAGAGACCACAATTTGCTTTTAAGTAGTATTTATTTTTTAGACATTCACTGATACGTCCCAGAAATTACTGTCTACTGCCTGTTTGCAAGCAAGTTAGATTATGTTTCATATTTCCCTTGGCAAGATAAACATTTGAAATGGGTTCTAGCAAGTATATTCTGGAATCTAAACCCTCATTTTGTATGCCAGCAAAATTTTACAACATTTGACCAAATTTGCTTTTTTTTGGCAAGTACTCTTGCCAAGAAATTCATTAGCCAGAAATTGCAAAAGGGGAAGGAAAAATCAAAATCCATGTTAGCACAGGCAAAGCAAATCCTTTTGCTAATTCATGCAGGTGCTGCTAGCATTTTTCTGTTACAGTCTCAATTATCATTGGCCACATACAGGATGTGGCAACCATTTAACCACGTAACCTTCTGTGTCACTTATAAGCTAGACTTAAATCATGGCCAGGTTCCAAATCTAGTTAAGCCTGGAAGGGCACATTGCTGAAGAATCCAATCATAACCCTTGTTAAAAATAATTAAAAAAAAACACAACAAGACACGACTTAAAAATAAGACAGGTGACTTTTTCCTGATGCATTGCACATTCTATTAAAACAGCAGCTCTCAGCCTCCCTGTGACCCATGGAGGTGCAGAACTCTCTGGGGCACTGCAGACCTCCACAGAGCTGCCAACCTGCTGCTCGGCTCCAGGCCCTGGTGTTCCCTGAAACAGGGACAGAAAAAGTGGGGGAAAAGCCAAATTAATTCTGCCTATGCAAGTTTATGCACTGAGTAATCTATGCTAGTGTTAATTTGGACTATGTTTTGTCAGTATCCCCCCAGGCAAACCACTGGTAACACAGTGCTGGCTGGCTCTTCATAGGGAACTGATAGACCTATAGACAAATATTTTGTGAACTTCAGAAAAGCTTTGCAATTTACATTTTGTTATTTAAAAGAAAAACTCCCAGACAAGCAATTTAATACTACGTTCATAAATCTCATGTACAATTAAGAGGCACATTTAAGCCCTGTAGTTTAGAAGTCAATACACGAAGTATAGCACTGATAAGTCATTCTGTCGTAGCCGTACTGAGCACAATTTTGGTAGGAAAAAACGCCATCTCTGCCACTGCAATTGTCACAGTTGTGCTAACAGTTTGAAGAATAATGTAAATACAGAATCATTAAGGTTGGCAAAGATCTCAGTGATGCCCCTCAGGCCCGGGGCCGCCAGCACCTGCCATCCTAGCCAGGCCGTGCCCATGGCCAACCCTCACAGTGGGACACCCACAGCCCACAGGCAGCGCCTTCAGCCAGGGGTGGTTCACCCAAACCATCCCAGCATTGCTCCCCACTGCACTGCATTTCCCTGGGAAGTGCTGAAGTTCCAAGCTGGCAGTGTCTGCTGCTTCTGAAACAAAAAGTGAGACAGAGGAGCCAGCCTTGCAACCACCATCACTGGATAGCTACAGATCAAACTACACGACAAAATAAATGAAGGTGGTAATCTGCTATTGGTTTATTGCTTCATAATTGTGCTGAAGGTGGTGAGTTGGATGCTGCATTAAAAGTGACAAAAGCACGTTGGATCCTGGACCCAGAGTGTGGTGATTTCATCAGGTCGTTTGTGCTGAAGGTAGTGATGGAGAGGGTAGAAGAGGCAACACGGAGGTGCTGAGAGCTGCTAGATTACTATCACTACTATCATTGCCAGATAACAGCATAACTCTGGTGTGGGGTCGGCTGTGCAGCTGCAGCCCACAAGTGCTATTGCCCTGCAGGCAGTTCTGTGCTGTGACAAGGCAGTGCTACTGCTGGCCTTGGGCTAAGGGACAACACGTGTAACTATCAGGTCTGCTTCGAGAAACACCATCTGCAGCGGGCTCACTTAGGGTCAGGAACTGACAGCTCAGCACCTGCAAAGCACAGCAGAGCCAGGAGTGTGGGCAAAATCACCAACAGTCTGCAGACCCTGAGGGGTGATGGTGACTGCGATGGCCAGGGAGCTGCAGTGTGACACTAGGGAGCCGTCGGTTGGAAACAGCAAAGATTGGTGCTCCAGGCTCCTCTCATTTAGTGGGGTTTGTTCCTCCTGAAGGGTTTACTTCAGGGAGATCTTTCATTACAAGGCAGGATTACCCTGGCTTCCTGAATTCTGCCAAGTACAAAGCACAGTGCATGAATTATTGAGCTCTTCGTTTTCTATGCACACCCTGGGTAACGGCAAGGCTGCGCATTAAGAAGACAACCTGCAGATTATTCAATTTTTATGTGCTTTATTAACGTGGCATATCAAGTATACACACATCAACAGCACACTGAAGAAAGTTTGCTTTAGACTCGAGTATTATGCAAAGCAAATAAATTATTACAAAAAGGGTTCTTCCCCAATTTGTTAGCAGGTTCAATTATTGTGCCACTTAACCTGACTATTTTAATGTTCATCTCCTTCTCACTCCATGTGAAAGCTTTATTACCAACAGTATAATCATTCAGAAATACGCTGAAGCCTTAGATTGCTGAAGAGTTTTGGTTTTAGAGCTTAATTCTAGGTGCATAGCAAGTATTACTGAATCAGAAGAAAGCTGGCACATACTGTGCCTGCTGTTGGATACATTACTGATATCATTGCTGGGAACAAAGAAAACAATCCCCCTTTTTAATTAAAGGCAAAATTATGGATATAGCTTGTCTGATGCCAGCATGAAACAGAGAGGTTCAGCAGTTACCTGTGTTCCCTACACTGAGCAGACAAATTAGTAGTACCTTTTTTTTTCCTTCTGCCGCTATCAACCATGCATATCTGCAAGGCTAGTAGAAAATAGGACCAAAACTAAGTTCTCTCCAGATGTCAAACAGAAATTTTCACACACTCTTTGAGTTATTTACTCAGCAAGAACTAGACCATGTGAAAGTCAACTGCTCTGCAGCAAAGCACAACCATAGGCAATACCACATAGCAGGCTTCACTGCTGGGTGCCTGTACAGACTGAACAACCCATGCTTACGTTTTTATTATCAGATATAGTCTGATAATTAAAGAAATCATATATCAGGATAGGTTTGGAATGACCACTACATTTTGGTTCTATGTAAAACAGCTTCGCAAAAGATCTTCATGAAACTCATTAAAGTAAAATCAAAATTTAAATACAATTGTGTGACTTTTTTGCTGTTTGATTCCCTGATTGATCTGATTCTTCAGAGCACAGCACTCGAGGTGCAGTCCCACACTGCCACATACAAAGGCATACACTGTCATTGCCCCCTCCTCCTGGCTGCACAGTTCCCATGGAGGCCAGGATACCACTGGTCTTCTGGGCCACGTGGGCACACTGCTGGCTTATGTCCAGCTCCCTCAGGTCTTTGCCTGCCAGGCACATATCAAAGAATCACAGAACCACAGAATGGCCTGGGTTGCAAAGGAGCACGACGCTCATCAGTCCCAACCCCTGCTGTGTGCAGGTCACCAACCAGCAGCCCAGGCTGCCCAGAGCCACATCCAGCCTGGCCTTGAATGCCTGCAGGGATGGGGCATATTCAGCCACTCTTCCCCAGGCCTGTACTGTTGCATGAGGTTCTTATGGCCCAAGTGCAAAGCAGCACTTACGCTTGGTCAGCTTCATGCAGTTGCCTCAGCTCACTGATCCAGTCTAATCAGATCCCTCTGCAAAGCCTTTCTATCCTCAAGCAGTCTGACAGTCCCCACCTAAGCTGGTATCATCTGCAGACTTACTGAGGGTGCACTCGATCCCTTCATCCAGCTCACTGATAGAAAGGTCCAATAAAACTGGCCCCAGTGCTCAGCCCTGGGGGACACCTCTGGTGAGCAGCCAGCAGCAGGACTTCCACTGCACTCACTGTGACTCGGAGCCCAGCAGCTCCTCACCCAGCAAACTGTGCACCTGCCCAAGCCACGAGCAGCCAATTTCTCCAGGAGAACAGTGTGGGAAATCAGGGAAGTACTGAAGGACACAACTAATTTTCAACTCGTAGACACTGCTGACAGATATGGGATCACTCGTGTACACGTTGATCGCGCCAGCAGGAATTAATACACTGAAACCCAGCTGTACAGATCAGGCATGTGCCAAGAATGCTTCTGAAAAAGACCTGCTTTAGCATCTGCTAAATTCTAATGAGGCACTGCAAGCTTTGTTGAAATAAGGCCTGTGTGAGATGGATGAAAACTTCTTTTAAAATTTGAAAAGAAAGTATATTTAATCAAGTATATAAAGATGACATCAGGAGTTAGTAAAACTATTCATATAAAATAAAATTATTCAGTATGCTTATTCAATCATATTCTGCCATTTATCCGTCTTTACATATGTAGAAGAGAAAGATCTACTCCAATTTCCTAGATGCTTAGCTGTTTGAAAGAGTAACGTAATAAGTGAATTGATAAGTAATGAAAGCATTAACTGTCATATAAAGATTATGACAGTGGTGCTCGGTGGTGCAATTAAATTTAATGTTTGTTTCTCTGTCTCTGTGAATAACGATAAGATTTCCCCTGTGACTATAGAGGCAGCTGACTTATAACATCAGGACAACTGCTCTGAGTAGCCAGTGCAATTTGTTACTAACCATGCCATTAAAAGCAGGTTCTGCAATTACCATAAGTGACTGCAAGCAGTAAGAAAGGTGATGGCATTTCGGTGTGATTACCTACACCAGCATAAAGCTGCTCCCAGATCAGGTCACTCATTAGAAGAAAAAAATAAAAATAGATACTCATCTCAATAGTAGTGAGATGTAAAGCAGCATTTGTGCTTTGTTTTCTGTTATGAGCTCTTGCACGAGTATCATTAGACTCAGGTATCAATTTATAATAGTTTTGAGTAAAACAACAAAGACATTAATAGCAAGTGAAGATCAATCAGAATCAGAAATGGTTTGTGGAAAAAAATAAAGGGGTATATTGAGAAGCAGAAAACTTGACATTTACAACAAACAGTTCTTGAGAGAAACACATCAACTGCTATCTAATTAAATAAAGGAAAGCATTCTGGTGCTTGCCTTCAAGAACCTTGAAAATCAGTTGTTCTTCAGGAGCATTTATTATTAATAACAGCAGTATCTTTTAAATGTGCATGCTTTTACAGAGAACTCAACATCATTCAATAGAATTCACCCAGAGACAAAAAAAACATCTCAGAGATGCAGAATTTAAAGTCTTGAGGACTGCATAACTGGCCACTTAGTGCAGATCATTTATCTACCCCACATCAGGGCTGGATTTTTTCTGTGGCGTTCATTAATGGCCATTTGCTCCTGCTGCCTGACCAGCCTCGGTGGGATCTCCGGTGCCTCAACAAAGAGATCCACCTTCAGCAACATTAGCAATGGTCACCTTATCCTCTGCACATATAAACTAAGCTTCACCATCCTGTGCAATACGCTGTATGGGATCTGCTGAGTCACAGCCTGAAGCACTGATCACCTGTGGAAAGGATCCACTCAGCCCTGGGAGCACAGGTGAAGACAGTTCACTGATGGGGGTGGGAGGGGTGGAACCTGGCTGCTCCTCTCCTAGATCCCATTTAAGGGCTGACTGCCACCAGGGAAGGATCTCTTTTGGGGATCCCTTCTTGGTGGAGCTTTGCTCTGCAAACCTGGAATCTTCTGACTGGGGTAAGCAAACTTCTTTCCTTATGGCACTTCTCTATTGTGCTTGTCCTTCCATCACCACACCTCTGGTGAAGCACCTTTTCCCATTGTGCTGAGCTGCCCAGTTGCTACAAATGGTGTGACTACCCTGTATTCAGCTGCTGATGATGAGAAATTAGTAAATAAACATCCCAGTCATCCAGGCGTTGCATCCCATCATTCAAAACAAAGTTCCGCCCCGCAACACCTACTAAATTTATTGCAAATTTTCTCAGTCACCAGAGTTCTTGGTGATCTGAACTTATCTAATGCCCCAGGAGATTCAGTTAGTCAAGGCTGTACGATACATGATATACAAGATGTGACTGATGTTAAATTGACTACAAGATAATTAGATGCTAATGTCACCATTGTGTCAGGATGACATGAATGTCACTAACACAGCTGTGTAATTTCTGAGTGACTGCGGTGTCGCCTTGAAGCTTGCTGAAGGCACCCAAATTGTGGAAATGACATGTTTGCAGTGTTGCCCCATCTATGAGGTGTGCTGTTTGGGTGTATGCAGGCACTACAGCTACAGCTGCTTCCAGGGACATTGTACTACTTATACAAAAGCCTGCAACCAGGGAGAAGATAACATGGCAAGAATGAACTGAAATAACTTCCTTCTCCCTCAGCTCAACTCCCACCTGAATTCATCCTTTACCTGCACTCACACAGAAATATTCTTCTCCTTTCTCTGCCTCTTAGATGTGCTAATCCTGGGCAGACACCTGCAGTCCACAGAGGAATGAAATAACAAACTGTGAATCCTGATGTTTTTATTTTTATTTTCTGTAATTTGATGAATCATTTTTTAATTGGGAAATTGGAGGATTTGGTGCAGTAAGGGCAGCAAGAAAGAAGATGCTCAAGGATCATCAGGAAATAAGTGTTACATCTCTCGCTGAATGTATTAATGGATTAACATAAAGAGCTGCACTTAGCAGTTATCTCCTCTCCCCGTTTTTCAGCTCAATAATCAATATCTAATCAGGTATTAATCATGTTAGACATAGGATAATCCCATTAAATGTATAGGATTCCTATTTCTTGTCTTGAAGCAGTGAAACTTGCATCAATCCACAAAAGAAAAGTACCTGTGAAGTGCAAAACATTGCTCGTATACCTGGAGCGTTCAGAGCTCCCCTGAAAATCTTCCCCAGCTCCTTTCCTTCTGCTATTTGCAGCCACAGATCTTTTCCTGCTCCTCACATCTTCTGTCTTTTTCCAGCCCCTTTTCTCTAGCCTTGCAGGATCAAGGGTCTGCAGGAATGTGCCTTGGACAGCCACGCTGTGATCCATCAGTGAGTGAGGATATAGGACGAGCCCTGTGTGTGCTAAGTGTGCCTTCACCTTTCAGCTACTCATGGATCTGGCATGCTGCCCTACAAAGCCAACTTAAAAAAAACAAAATAAGGAAGCACAGAAAAAGAGCATGGAAAAAAAACTGTACAAAATTAAAAGAAAAAACAAAATGACACAAAAGGAAAAGCTTATGTTGCTTCACTAGAAATAGTGGGAGAGAAAGGGAGAGACAGATTTCCTGCTTGGTGCAGACAGGTCTCCATTTCTAAGGCTGTTTTCTGAGGCAGGATGCTGGGCATTTTGCAGTGTGTGTTGTTCCAGGCAGCAATTTCTGCCAGGGCCTCTTCTCCAGGTGTCAGGGAATGATGTTGGTTTATGTGTGGACCTCTCAGCAATGACCTGTCAGGCTGTGCAGGCTGATGGGGGGCCAGAGCACAGCAGGGAGGGAAAGGAGGAAAGGCCAGAGAGTGAAGTGTGGCAGAGGAGAGGATGTTTACCAGGACTTCCACACCACCAGGAAGAAATTCACCTGGATAACTGCATCTCCTTCCAGCACCTAAAGAGAGCCTACAAACAGGAGAGGAGTCAACTCTTTGAAAGGGTAGATAATAGCAGGACAAGGGGAAATGGTTTTAAGTTGAGGGAGGGAAGATTGAGGTTGGATTTTAGGGGGAAGTTCTTTACAGAGAGAGTGGTGAGGTGCTGGAACAGCTGCCCAGAGAGGCTGTGATGCCCCGTCCATCCCTGGAGGTGTTCGAGGCCAGGTTGGATGGGGTCCTGGGCAGCCTGGGCTGCTGTGAAATGTGGAGGTTGGTGGCCTTTCCAACCCAAGCCGTTCTATATAATTCTATGATCTCAGCTCCTCAACTTCAGGGAAGGGTATGTGCCCTCTGCCACCTGAGGGCTGAGTGTTTGCTTCCATTCCAGGCAATGAGAGAATGCATGAGACTTCAGCACCCACCACACAGATGTCTTTTGCTTTCCTGAGGTCGGATACATAAAATCTCTTCTGCGACACAAAACAGAATTTATTTTAATCCCACTTGGATCTTATCAGACTTATCAGACTTATCAGCTCTTTGGTACAAAAATTGGGCAATACTCATGTCACAAATAAGGAAGAGGGTGTCTATAAAGATATGAGATTTAAGTGCACAAGCATCACTCAGAAGTCCCCCTTTCTCTAGAACTGTTGCAGCCAAACATCACTCTCAGAAACGCAATCTGGAGGAGATCCATAGCCTACAATAAAACTATTTCTACCTATCCTAGCCTCAAATCTAATTACGATGAGAAGACTAATATTGCCTTAATTACATTCTGAAGGCTTCCTTCATTAAGGGGTACCTAGAAGTACAAGCAATCAAGGTCTCAGATAAACGCGCCTGTGGTTTGTGAGATCCAGGCACATACCTTTGAAGCTTGAGTGCTTTGTACTGGGAACGGTACAGAAAACCCAATATTGAAAGTTAAACTTATGAGGCACCAAATTATTGAATGCTAACCAGCAGACATCAAGGAGATGATCTGTTCTTGCTGCTATGTCAGCAGTGCCCTGTTCCATCAGGCTCTGCAGGGTGGTGGGGAGTGGAATGAGCAGGGACAGCCCCATCCTGCAGGATGGAGAGGCAGACCTTCACCACCTGCCAGCTTCAGTTTGAGCACCAACAACGCTGCAGGATGTGTCCTGTGCTGTAAACAGTGTTTACATATGCAAGTGGCCAGCTAGGTGTATAATTGCCCTGTTAGGTTCGTTCTCAGTTGGAACTTGTGAGCACTGGGCACATTCAGTCTTGGCGCTGCAACATGCAGAGCAGTGCATTAAGGCATCAAAAAGGGTAACTTAAAAGTCATTGCCATGGCGACGTGACAACTTATTTTGCAGTATAATATGTTCTATGAAATATGTATGATCTTATTTTATATATAACATTTGTTTTTAGCATTTCATTTCTGATAATAGCCTTTTAATGATAATCACGGCCTTTTAATGATTGTAATAATTAGACTCTTATAAATCAAGATGTTTTATGTTAACTATGCTGAAATCCTTTAAAAATGTTTATTTTTCCCAGCACTTTAAAAGCTGCTTTGCTCTTTTGCAGTGTCTGGAATCTGTTCGGAGCAGCACTCAGAAGCATTCCTGGGGCTCCTTCCTTCCCCAGCTGTGCAGGGCTCCCCATACCTGTTTCTTCTTTCCTTAAGGATGTGATAAGAAGGATGAAATCGAGCATCCACTGTTTTCATAGGAAGAGCCATCAGTAACGTTCTCCATCTTTTTATTAACCACAGATTGTTGCAGGATGGAATGCTGGCGACGAACCTGTAAACAAAGGGCTGAGAACAACACCACCAAACACTGAATACCCAGAGCTGGAGGCACTGCCTGCTCTCCCCGGAGCAGTCAACAATGTTTCTGTATAGTCTTCACTTTTTTCTTCTAAAACTAATATTCAATAGCAAGGTGACTTACATTCCCATTCTTTGAAGAAAACATCTTTACTGACTTTCCAGTTAAAAGTATTGACAGCTTTCAGTAAGGTAATATATCCAAAGGGGAAATCTCGATTCATTTGATCTTGCAGTGCCCCATATAAAATAGGAAGGTTTAATTATACATCTAACAGTTACTTACCCTTTTTGACATAGTTTCATTAGACTTTTATTGAAGACAGGGCTAGGGAAATAGAGCACCATTAATACTTTTTTTTGGGGGGGGGAGGGGGGGAGCTTCATCTCCTACATTCTAGGCACTTAATGAAGTGCACTCCTGTGCCAAGCAGGCTGCTGAGCTCAGCAGGACTCAGACCACACCCCAGCAAGTCCCATATCAGCAGGTTCATCGTCTGCCAAGATGTGTGGGCAGAGCACAGCACCTTCCAGCCACATGCTTCAGATGTGACAGAGCACATTGGGGATCCTATGGAGACCATGGAAAGCCTGCAGCAGTGCCACTCTCCAACTGGGTGATGGCAGTGGAGGAGAGGCTCTTCTACTGCTCCACAGCAATTTTGGTGACAATGAGCGATGCTTCAGTTTCCAAGGAGAGATCTCAACATCATCAGTACTAAGAGAAAAAGACTGCAGCCTCAGCAAAGCTGCAGTTCCATTGACTTACCAGCACAAGCATCTCTACTGCAACTCATCTTCATCCATCTCCTGCTCGCACTCATAACTGTGCTACAAGCTGGCATGGAGTCTGCTCAGATGGCAGGAAAGTTGTAATGGTCATTATATTGGATATTAAACCACATCTGAGAGCTGATAGCACTCGATAGCATAATGGAGTGCTCAGATCAGGTCTGCGGTGACCACACCTCACATACATCAACTCAGCTATGGCTCTGTGAGGCATCACGACAGAGTTGTGGGGTGCCGGTTTGGTGGTAAGTAGCCAGCAGAGCTGAAATCACATTGCACTGCATAGCACTACATCAGCACATCTTCAGCCAGGTGATGGTTCAACCCAAGCAGATGGTGCTGCAGGAACAGTGTCTTCTCAGATGTTTTAGAGCACGATGCTTCTGAACAGATGTGGGAGATCAGCCAGTGCTGCTTGCCAACTTCTGCCCTGGGGAATAAGGCCACAGGGACAGCAAGCTCTGCAGCTCTGTGTGCACACAGGGACACAGCACTGCATGCTGCCATGGTGTATCAGCACTCTCCTGTGCTCCTGTCCCCCGCAGCCCTGCACACAGGTCTTGTCCTGACCAAGATGGAAGGAGCGGTTCTGCCTAGCCTGAAAATGAATCCTCTGGGAGATGTATGAATCCATTATCATTCACCCAGATATTTTAACACTTTCAATGAAAGAAAACCTCAATTTAAGAAATAATTATAGTCGATCCCCTCTCTACAGTAACAATGGAAAGAGAACATTATCACCATCGCTTGTGGCAACAACTTGAACTGAAATGGGCTAAAGAGGAAAAAATAATTAGAATGAGACACACATGCCTGACTCTGAAAGAAAGATTGTTTATGCCTAATACATTAGAGAAATTGCCCAAGAAGAGTTCAGCAAGATCCTGCCTTATCTGCCGCTCACAGGACGCTGCACGTCAGCTCCGCGGGCTGCAGCAGCTGAGCAGGCTGGGACCAACACCAGCTGCCAGCAGGAGGTCAGCAGCCCTGCAGACAGGTGTGCGGGATGCACTGCACAGCTTTATCTACAGGAGGCTCTTGGGAAAAACAGAGATCGAGAAGAGCAAAAGCATCACGCTGCACACCACCTGCCCCAGGAGAACGGCTCCATGCTGCTCACCATTGTAAGGGGTAATGAAAGGCAACGTTGCTTATCAGGAGCCAGGCCACATGTCTGTGCATCCACACTGGCTGTGGGCACGGTGCATCATTCCTTTAGCACTCTAACGGGCCGCTCATGCAGCAGTGCGGGGTCAGAGCACAGCACTCTGGGCTCCTTCCAGGTGCAGAGCCACCAGGATCCAAGCAGGAGGACCTCAGGCTGGAGGGAAAGGCAGCACATCAGGGATGTACACACCCACACAGCTATACATACCTATGTGTTACAGATACATACTACATGTTTGCTTTGGTGTGTGTACATACCTGCTTCATTCACATGAACCATCCTGCCCAGAGCTGTACTCAGCCCTTTGGCAGAGGAGGATGGACGAGGAGCAAAAATGTTAAATCCATTGGTTGGTCTGTGGTAGCACCCACTGGCACTCTGCTCCACATGTGTGCTAGAATCTGGAGCAGAAGGAACAGGGGACATGAAGAGCTCACAGCCAGCCCTTTGCATCCTGCGTGACGTTACCTGCCCACAGACACCACCGCCTCTGGATGTCAGTGGGGTGAGGCTGACAATTGCCTACACTTACCCACTTTCCTACTTTCCTGGTTCACATAAGAACATGGTGATCCCACAGAAATAAAACACTAAAACTCTGCTTTTTTTTTTTTTTTTTTTTTTTTTTTTGGTAACAGAATAAGAAAGATGTACTTATCTAGCTCTCTTGGTATCTGCCAGCAGCTGTAAAATAAAAGCAAACAATAAGGACACAAGCTGCCTCTAGCTCCCCAGGCAAGGTATGAGCCAGCCACGGTATATCAGCCCTAACCATTACATCTTGCCAGCACAGACATTAGTCCCTGCCTTGTTTCTCCATCATCAAAATCTGAGAAAGCTCATGTGTCCTGCAACCGCATCCCAAAGGCCGAGATGTGGGAGGTATTTCAAAGCAGTGAGTGAAGAACTGAGGGTACTTTGCTGGCAGCCCAGCCAATGCAGGGGAGGAGGTGGTTTCCCCAGCAGACAGTCACACACAGCTGGATGTAAAAGCCCTTTTCCCACGAGGCTGGCTGCACTCACTGACTCCACTGCCCTGACACTGCCTGGAAAGAGAATAGTAATATTGAAAATGCGGCCAAAAGTGGTACAAAATAATCATTTGTGTGTCCCATTAGCACTGCTTTTTGCTGAGCATACCCAAGGGATGCGAGGCACCGACCTTCATTGCATGGGGGGTGGGGGGCAGCCCAGCACTGCTTTTCCCATTCGAACTGCGGGCCTGAAAGCGCCCTGCAGTCAGGAGCGGAGCTCCTTCCAGCTCCTCCCCGATCTTTCTCTGCTGAGCTCTGACTCTCACACAGGAATACCTTAAAGTATTTATTAGCATTAAGATCAATAGTTATCAAATCTTTCCCGATTCTATCAAAAAGTGATTCTTGTAAACAACATTGTAAGAGGGCATTTTGAGCTTCCTAAGCATTTCCTTCCTTCTTTAAAAAAAAAAATCTAAACTCTTTAGAAAGCCTGAATTCATGCTGCCATCTGCTGGAAGGAGAGCTTCAGCAAAATGGAAACATTTTACAAGCTTTTTTATAAAGAAAGGTTGAGGGATCTGAGCTTGTTTAGCTTGGAAAAGAGAAGGCTGCAGGGAGACCTAATTGTGGCCTTCCAGCACTTGAAGGGAGCGGATAAACAGGAGGGGAACGGCTGTTTGTGAGGGTGGATGGTGATGGGACAAGGGGGATGGTTTAAACTGAGACAGGGGAGGTTTAGGTTGGATATGAGGAGGAAGTTTTTCAGCCAGAGGGTGGTGAGGCACTGGAACAGGCTGTCCAAGGAGGCTGTGGATGCCCCATCCCTGCAGGCATTCAAGGCCAGGCTGGATGTGGCTGTGGGCAGCCTGGGCTGCTGGTTGGTGACCTGCACACAGCAGGGGGTTGGGACTGATGAGCGTTGTGCTCCTTTGCAACCCAGGCCATTGTATGGAATTCCCACAGAAAAGAGGGGATCTGCTTCACTTCCCTGCAGTTGCTCTGCTTAATTGTGAAGGACTAATTTTGTTGATTGGCACTGAACATCTATAGAAAGACTAGGCGCTAAGCAGTAAAAAATAAGCAGAAAAGGTAGGAAAAAAAAAAAATCCTAATACTCCTTAAGGATTTGCTCTTGCAGCAGGGGTACAATGCAGAGCAGTAGCTCCTCTTGCACCTCTGCCAGTTTGTAACTGTTTCATAGAAGCCAGTAAGCAAATTACGCTGCTCCTCAGTACTTTCTTTCAGATTAGGAGAGGCTGCAGCTGCCGGTGTGCTCCCATGCCAGGTGGGAGCAGTTACACACAGCCTTTCAGATTCTGTTGCTCTGGGGACAGCAAGGGTGTCCCTGAGGGCCTAGGGACAGCCTGGCTGCCCATGTGCTGCAGGGCAGGGAGGGAGGGCTGGCCTGCAATGCCACTCATATCAAAACATGGGGCCACAGTAAAGCAGAGAGAATAGGTTTTTATTAGACCTAGAGAAGGACAGTTAAACATGGCAATAAGGTCTAGAAAGGAACCACGTTTTAAAAATGCAAGAATTTTGCTAGTAAGAAGCAGTCAACAGAAGCAAGAGCCCTCTACAAATTCATTTTACATTCAATATCTGTTCAAGGACAGCACCAGGGAAGAAATATAATGATATTTGTTAAATACATTCGGGAAGGAAATGGTGGAGGATGAAGTACTATGATACAAACAAAGTGCTATGGTATAAAGTAAGTGAAGTCCTTCACATAAGGGTTAATTGCTGGGTAACCACAGTTTATTGCTTACAGAGTGAAATATCCATGCTGTGAAGGCATCTAGGAGCGTTAGGCACAGAGATCAACGGGGTGGCAGAAGGGGCACACAGTGACCAGCAAACTGCACCCAGCATGTAACAAACACCCAGCATGAGACACCCAGCATGAAATACCCAGCATGAGACACCAGCATGAAACACCAGCATGTAACACCCAGCAAACAACATCGTCCTGCAGTGCCCAACAAACAGGAGCTGCTGCTGTGCCATGCTCAGCTCAGCACAAAGATGAGGACCAGCAGCAAGGGAAGTTCAGGGCCAGCAAAACCACTTGTGCTGAGGAATAGCAACAGGCAGAGCACGGACTAAGAGAGGCAGGATCTTTGCAGTCTCTTGTCCTGATGCCCCTTCAGAAGAGAGTTAATTTTTGTAACACTGGACTGCTAGAACAAATTAGGCATGACATAGCCTTAAAGTATTGTTACCATGCAGCTTGTTTTACCAGGAGGAAAACAAACTGTTGCCTGAGCAATGCATGGAAAAATAAGACCAAGAAAACTGCCACAAGCAAGTAGCTGCCAGCTGGCAAAGCGCAGGGCCCAGTCAGGGTCCTGCCTGGATGTGGTCCTGGGAAACATCAGAAACATCAGAGCCAGCCCTGCTTTCAGCCCCGAGCCAATTAGCAGTGTGGTTCAGCCGTGTGTTTACGTATAGCGAGACACTTTCTTCTTCTTTTTTCAATAGGTGACAATGTATGTTTAATGTCAGGATTTTAGCTATGGGAGTGTGAGCAGTTTAACAGAGCACATGGCTAAAAATACTCAGTGGGTGAAAAAGACAGAATTTTAGAGGCCAGCAGTCTGTATGAAGGGTGGGAGGCGTCAGAGAACGGCCGGATCACATCAAACAGTGAGAACACTGCTGGAGATGGGCCATTTGGATATTAAATAAGCAAGCAGAATTTCTGTAAATGCTGAACAAGAGACATGACGGAATGTTATTTTCCCTAATCTGTTCACGCTGTAATTATGGACTCTATACTCCAGCTAAAAAGATCATTTATCTTAAGCTGAGTGTTTCAATTGCTTTTTGTCCAATAGATTACAGATATTAGCTTCAAATGGTAACTAAAAACAGCAAAGAAGTTTCAAGTACAGCTGATGCGCCTGTAAAATATTTAACGTTTGCCTCGCATATGGCTTTAATAAAATAATTTATGTCTATTTTTGCAGAAGCTTTTTCTCACTAAATTAGGTATGACTAACAAATTAATTGATTCTGCACAGAAAAACTACTTGGGGCGAGGAGGGGGGAAGGCTCTTTGCAGACAAATGTTATCAGCTGTGTATTTCTGATAGCGCAGTGGTGTTAATCCTAACACACACAGTTAGTTATTCTATGATCTGATCCGGGCCTGAAGGAGGATTTCTGCACACGAGTGTATTCCCACAGCTGCACAGACACACAAAGAATGCACTGAAAGTAAACCAGGAGCAGAATGAACCGAAACAGAGAGTGGCTGAAATCAAGGCAGAAGATGTGCGAGGAGAGCTGCAGGTGGGAGCTCCTCCAGCAAGGCAGAATTCTGCCCTTTGTGGCTCAGATCTGCACTGCTGATTCTCTCAGTGTTTTATAAATTCTAAGAATGAGTGCTTTTAAGGAATATTACATCTTGGCAATTAAGTCTATACGAGAGCTCAGTTCAAATTATGAAATGACACCGAATTTCAGCATTGCCATAAATACTCACAGCTTGAACGTTTTATTTGAGGCAACAGTGTGATTACACGTCTTCTGTTGGAAGCGTGTGAGTGTGCTGTTCCTGGAAGGAAAACATATTTTGATAGGATCTAGGTTTATTATGATTAAGTGAAACAACCGTACTCAGAGATGCATGTGCTTGTTTTAACATCACACCCTAGTGCAGGAGCTGGTGAAGTGAGGCATGTTGAGAGGGAAGGCTGGGAGAAACTGACCAAAGGAATTGCCCTTCGGGGCTGTAATGCAGTATGCTCAGAATCAGACCCGTTGGCATTCAGCACAGCAGTAAGTATTTACTGATGTACAGCTAGACAGAGACATTGTCATTATCTAGTCTGACCTTCCAGATAAGACAGCTCATCTTCATTCAGTATTCCTATCTGAAGCCCATAATTTCTGGCTGAATAGAGCAGAGACATCCAATTTGATTTAGTGACTCCAAGTGATCGACCGGATCTCTAAGTGGGCTGTTCCAGCAGCCAATTACACTGGCTGTTAAATAATTGCTCTTTATTTATTCTCCACTCGTCTGTCACAGCAGCTGGCAGACACAGGGTGAATCCCTCACAGGGATCACACAGATCCTCCTGTCTCTGGGACAAACAGTTACACCCAGACAGTTCACATGGCTCCGTGTCAGCCGTCTATCTTCTGCAACGCCGCTGCTGGGTTTTATTCTGCTTAGCCTGAAGAATAAGGAGCTGAAGGGGAGTGAGCTGAGATAAAGAAGATGCATCTTCTTCAAAAGCTGAAGGATCTAACAGTGCAGAGGGGGCATTAGCTGGGAATATGTGAGAACCAACTCTTTCAGGTCTCATTCTCGTTAATTAAGAGGTAAATTTCAAACCTGGAGGGCACAGCTTTCCAATCAACTCAGTGACAGGCGCAACCATAATGCAATTCAGGATGTGAGCAATAGGGCAGCACGGAAAGCAGTCACAGCAGCATTCCTCCTGGTCCATTCTGCCACATTCTCTCCTTAGCACACCTACAGCTCAGTTCAGTTCTTGTTCCAAAGATTAAATAGTAGATTAACCACTGCTTCAATCTGAGAACTGAAAACATGTACTTCAGAAACATCTGCAGGATGAGGCTGGGGGGGGGGCAGGGCAGGGCAGCAGGTTGCAGAGAGGCTCCTCCACAGGAGGAGAGGCAAAAAGCCACGGCCAGCTCACAGCATAGCTGCTGTCACACCGACCTTCCTGTTGTCTATTGACAACAATTCAAACATGTGCAAAATACTGAAAAAAAGTTATTTTGAACTACAGCTCTTAAGTCCAACCCTTTTCATTGCTCATTGAATCACCAGGTAACTGCTGTCGCCCTGTGCCCAGCTACAGCAGTGCAGAGCTTGCACAGCACTGCCCGGCATGAGCGCAGGGCTGCCCTGGGGAGCTACTGGCCTTGGCACAACAGCAACAGCTGCATAGGGCTCAGGTTCAGCTGGAAATGTCGTTCACTGATGCTAATTAAGTCAGTGAACAGAATCACAGAATGGCCCGGGTTGGGAGGGATCTTAAGGATCACGAATCTCCAATCGCCCCCCCGCCCCTCCTCTGCTGCAGGCAGGGCCACCAACCTCCGCACTGAATATCAGAGATATGGTTTCACGAGGATGCGTGGTGTTCAATGTAGAGAGAGCCGAGAGCGTGAGCCGGGCTCAGACGGACTGCAGCCACACTGCCCTGGGGGGCCGTGCCGCAGTGACAGCCCACCCACAGAGCAGCAGGAGCACACAGCATCCTGCCTGTCGTCTTCTGTTTACAGACATGGGAAACGATGGAATTTTGGTAACTTTTTTAAAGTTTCTGAATTATTTCCGGTTGCTGCTTCTTACTTTTTTTTTTTTCTTTTTTTTTTCCTATAGTGCTTTCCAGCCACTTGTGCCGTAAGATTTAGGCGCAGACAAATCCTGCCTCTCCCTCCGATTCTGAGGCCCGCACACTCCGCAAGAGGCCGAGGCCCACGGCTACAACAATCAACTCGGGGCGGAGCGCCGCGGCGGATCGTGCCCGGCAGCGCAGCCCGGGTTCAGCTCCGCTCCAGCAGCTGCGCACGGCGCTCCGCGTCCGCCCCCCGCCCGGCCCGGCGCTTCCGGGTAGGCGGCGCCCGTCGGCGCTCGGTGGAGC
>NW_024962266.1:28852000-28905641 GCF_019238085.1 Lagopus leucura
CCCAGAACTCGCCGTGCCTTGCGGCTCTGCCTGTCCGCCGCGGCGGGCGGCCACGGGGCGGCGGCTGGAGCGGTTCGCCGCGCTCCGAGGGCGGGCGCGGAGCGCGGGGCGGGCCGGCGGGGCGCGGGGCGGGCGCGGGGCGCTGCCGTGGATCCGCGGCCCCGCGGGGAGCGCGGCCCGGGCCCGGCGCTGACCGCGTTCCGCCCCGCCGGACAGGCAGAGCCGCAAGGCACGGCGAGTTCTGGGACCTGGTCGCCATCACCGCCGCCGACGCGGAGCAGGAGCGGGCGTTCCGGCGGCAGCTGGCCGCCAAGCTGCGGGGCGGGGAGCTGCCGCTGGGCGTGCGGTACCACGTCTTCGTGGATCCCCCGGGACACAAAATCGGTGCGTGCCCCGCCTGGCGGCTGCGGAGCGACCGAATCCGTGCGCGACGGAAGGCGTCAGACTGCGGGCTGTAGGGCTGCTCTGCAGCCGCTGTGATGTTACCCTCATCTGGGGCCTCGTCTGGTCCTTCGGGGATCTGTGCTCATGTAGTGCACCCGTATGATCGTACTCGTGTTGAGTCACGCCGAGCTCAGCTTTGTGTGACCACTGCAACTGCTCTCTTGCAATGGAGAGGCTTCAAAATCCTGCTCAAAAAATGTCCTTTGCAGCACAGATGTAGGCTCTAATGCTGTTGGTAGCATGTTACTGTCGTTCCTGCCACAGCATGGCAGGTTTGTGCTTCTCAGACTTCACGTAAGGTAATTTTTGCAGAGAAAATTTCCATTATGATAACTGGGACGATGTTGTTGCAGGAGGGAAGACTTAGGTTGGATGTCAGGGGGAAGTTCTTTACAGAGAGAGTGGTGAGATGCTGGAACAGCTGCCCAGAGAGGCTGTGATGCCCCATCCATCCCTGGAGGTGTTCAAGGCCAGGTTGGATGGGGCCCTGGGCAGCCTGGGCTGCTGTGAAATGTGGAGGTTGGTGGCCCTGCCTGCAGTGGGGGGTTGGAGCTTCGTGATCCTTGAGGTCCCTTCCAACCCAAGCCATTCTGTGATTCTGTGGGACACCATCCCGGTGGTCTGTGTGTGCACATTGCTCATACAGTATGGCTGTCTTCTGTATTCCCAGTGTGGAATACAACTGACCCGTGGTTGTTTTGTAAATTCGTTCTGCTTGCTTTGAGCTGGTAGTTTACACTGATGTATTTCAATGCGTTCAACAACGTGCAACAATAACCTGGAAGAAAGTTGTCTGCCATACCATCCTAAGCTCATTATAGCTGTTCACTTGGATGTAGAAGGTAGCCAATCTCAGCAGTCTATCTGCAGTATAAAATAATAGGCACAGATTACTTTCAGAAATCTTGCTGTTTTAGAAGCACATAAGAATATCCAGAAGTTTTACATTTTTTCCTTCTGAAAGTTTGATGGAAGTCAGTGGTGAAGCTGTGCGACGTTTCATACAGGAGCCGTCGCTTGGGGCGGAGTTGGGTCAGTTGGAAAGCATTGGATGGTGAGGCTGTTCTGAGCAGAACCATCCTGCCCAGCCAAGGTGTCCTTTGCTTTGACTGTGCATCCTCACTGTGTGACTCAGCTGCAGTGCTCTAGGAAGGCTGTTCTGTCAGAACTGATTGAGGAAATGTCAGATAGACGTCAGTGCATCTGTGGGCAGTCTGTTAAAAAAAAATAAGTAAATAAATTTTACCTTTTAAAAACAAGTGACAGCTCATTTTTTACACAGAAAAAAACCACATTTAATAAACATCACCAGATCTCCGCGTGCTTCACGTTTCAGTGCATGTATCATTGGTGATCTTTATAATAAAATGCTTTTTTCTTTAGGAAATGGTGGGTCAACACTTCATGTTCTTCAATGCCTGGAAAATCTCTACGGTGATAAATGGACTTCTTTTATCGTGCTACTAATTCATTCTGGTAAGTTCTGTTTTACGTTCCACGCTTTACAATGTCACCTTTGAAAAACAAACAAACAAAAAACTGGTGTTGATAGATAAAGAATTAGAAATACAGTTCTCTTAGAAAAGTAACCTCAAGTGTAGCTGAAGTGGTCATTTGAATTTCCACTGGAACTTCTGGAGTTGTTACTGTCACTTCAGCATTTCAGCACTTGGGTTCTTTGGTCAGTCAGAATATCAGAATTAAGCTACTGCCTTGAAATGCCCACTTAAGCAGTCTCTTCCTCCCTGCAGGCTGCATAGGGACCTAGAGGTCTTGTAAATACAGAACAAATGTTTGCTGCCTTACCCGATTTGTCAAAGCCCTTTCAAGATGTGTTGGGTGGAAAACTGTATCCACTTAGCAGAGAAGAAAGAAACCAGGTCAAAGAATCCTAGAATGTCTTGGGTTGGAAGAGACCTTACAGATCATCCAGTTCCACTCTGCTGTGGGCAGGGTTGCCATCCACTAAATAAGAGGCCACCTTACCAAACTCTTGCTTGTTTGACTCCTCTCTCACTTAAAATTGTTTTGGGATGTTTTTTCTTTCTCCTTTAGTTTTCAAGCAAACAGCTGGAGTCACTTATTTTCTGTATTTATAGATGAGTTGTTTGTACTCCAGCCCTGAATCAAAACTAAAGGTAACGAAATCAACCACAGATGTAATAAAAGCTGTTTGAGGCACACTGAATTTTGGACATTAGGTCAGATCTGTCTCAGGAAATATTTGAAGGCGTATGATAACTTTTTTAAATCTGACTTTTTTGAGGAATGCTTGGCATAGGACCAACTGCACAGCTTGTGGTCTCCCAGGAAGTGTCCTCTGTGTCTTTTTCTTCAGGTGGTTACAGTCAGCGTTTACCGAATGCAAGTGCACTGGGCAAGATTTTCACAGCCTTGCCTTTCGGGGATCCTGTCTACCAAATGCTGGAGCTGAAGCTTGCCATGTACATCGATTTCCCTCGTCACATGAAACCAGGAATTCTCATTACTTGTTCAGATGACATAGAGCTTTACAGCACCGGCCCTACGGAAACGATCACGTTTGATAAGCCCGGATTTACTGCTTTAGCTCACCCTTCAGATTTGGCTGTTGGGACCACTCATGGAGTGTTTGTTTTAGATCCATCCAGTCTCTCAGGAGAAGGAGGACTTGAATACACATCTTGCCATCGTTTCCTGCACAAACCAGATGTGCAGACCATGCGCCGGTGCGGTGCAGTCTGTGTAAGAAGGAATTCTTCTCAGCTGGATTCCTTTGCAGACCACAGTGACTCGGAAGTGGACTCGGAGTGCGTGTATACAGACAGTATCTTTTACATTGATCACGGCACTGCAAAACAATTACTGGCATTCTATAAGCAAATTGATACTCTGTGCTGTGAAATAGATGCGTATGGTGACTTCCTGCAGGCCCTGGGACGTGGAACCACTCAAGATCACACAAAAAATACAAGTAAAGCCACAAAAGAGGAATCACAGTTAGCAGAAGTACGGCAGAAGCTCTGTTCTCTTCTGAAAGGAACTTCACTTAATGTCATAGTCTTAAACAACTCTAAGTTCTATCACATTGGAACTACTCAAGAGTATTTGTTTCATTTTACATCTGATAGCAAACTGAAATTTGAGCTTAACTTACTACCTGAGGCTTTTAGCATCTCTTCTGACAAAGCTGAGACCTTGGGTGGATCAGCAAGTATCATTCAAAGCATACTTGAGCCTGGGTGTTTTGTAGGACCTGGATCCATTATTGAATACTCCAGGATTGGGCCTGGAGTGTTGGTAGGGAAGAACTGCATTGTTAGTGGATCCTGCATCAATTTGGAAGTAGACATACCTTCCAACTGTTTTCTGAGTTCGTTAAGTGTAAAAATTGATGATCAGGTGAAGTATGTAAGTATGGTGTTTAGTGTAGAAGATGACCTGAAAAAGAATGTGGAACTGCTGTCGGATACAAACTCACTACGTTTTTTTGGAGTCAGCCTACGAGAATGCTTGGAGCTCTGGGGTGTGCAGGTTTCAGACCAGCTCTTCTCTGGTGAGAACTCACGGTTTGGGTTGTGGACTGCCAGGATTTTTCCTGTTTGTTCTAGTTTAAGTGAGTCGGTTAGGATGTCACTGAACATGTTAAATTCTGTGCAGCGTGTGTCAGCTTTTACACTGAATGGCTTTAAGCTCCTGTCTGTTCAAGAAATGCTTGCCTACAAAGATGTAGAAGACATGCTGAAATTTAGAAATGAAATTCGTGATGAAATTTGTCTAAAAAGGCAAAAAGATAAATCTGATTTGTAGAAGGACTGGTGCTTGAACAAATGTACTGTCTTTAATTTGTCTGCAATTTGTGGATGATTTACTTGCCAGTTTGTAGTGATTGTAAGCAAAATGTACAACGGATCTTCTCGGTGTTCCTTCTAAGCAAAAGCATAAAAAGGAGTAGAGCCCTGGTCAAAGTCTTAGACTGTCATGTCTGGCACGTGGGTCAGCAGGCCAGTGCTCCCACCAGCTCACAAGAAAGTAAAAATGCATTAGTGTATTTCTCTCTCAGAATTCCTTCTGTGGAGTGATGCTGTCCTGCTCAGGTGTGCTGGACCAACTGCAGGCTGGACAGGTAAGAGGTGGCTGCTTCTGCTCACACTCCTGCACCAAGTGTGCCTCTGACATGTGCTCACCATTATTCTCATAACGGAGGGGGTGTAAGTTTGATTTACTGGGTAAGAAACATTAAACTGCTTTAAGTTTTTATGCTACTCCATGTGTCCTTTCTACAATAAATATTCTTGTCTGGAGTTCTAGAGATCGGGTTTTGATCAATGTTAGCCATCAGCAATGTCAGCAGTCTGAATGAATTTATTCCACAGATATCAAAATATCTGGATTTGTGTTGTCTGTCATTTTTAAAATAAAATCAGGTTTCATGCAGCATATGTGGAAAACCTTAAAATCAACATTTTGATACAGAGCCCTGTCAACAAATTTATATGTTTTTATATGTGTCCATGTTCACATACCTGTTCTGTAATTTCAGTCTTGGATTCTGCACTTATTCATAAGCACTTCTATGTGTAAGCTTCCACTCGTCTCCAGTGAGCCACAGAAACTGCGTGTGTTCCCATTAATTGTCTGATGTACCCATAACCTTTTGTTACTACCAATAAGACAGTGGTAATTTGCAGACAGTAGTGGAAATGTTCTAACAAATAGAGAAAGTGGACCGTGCCATGAGAATGGCAGTGTGGGATAGGGCTCTCCTGACATACCCTGACAGTAAGAGGCAGAGCTCTGCATTCACCAGTCAGACCTTCTGCAGGCCAATTCTGCAGCTTGTTGATTTTGTTGGGCACTGGCTGAGCAGCTCAGCAGGCAGAGAAAGCAAGGGAGCTGCAGAACACAAAAGGGTGTTCAGCCTACCAAGGATGTGATGTCATTTCTGAGTTAATCAGTATTTGTGTTGAGAGGAGATAACAGACAAGCCAGTGTTTCTGTCAATCCTTCATGACACATCTGAAAAATTATCTAGTGCATTTCTTTAGGCAGGAGATAATTGTTTGCTTTATGTGTTAGAGCTGCTTAACGAGCGTGCGTGTTTTTAGCTGTAACAAATCCTTGTCCTTAAGGAAGGGCTGTCTTATAATGTAATGACATCTTATTAAAGGACTGGGCAGTTCCAGGCACTAATAGTCAAAGTTTGATGTACAGACTATTTTACTTAGATGGCATTTTACAAAGTTCAGCTTCTTTCTCACAGTTTAACTGCTAAAGCAAGTAAACTGTGTGCACTCTCTAGCATCTAAAGCATTGCTCTCATTCAACCAGCTGGAATTGTCCCAGGCAATTGAGAGACTTATCCAAGGCCACATAGTAACATTTAACTGTAAGGTAATTGCAGTTTTGGTGTTTCTGGCTTCCACTATCAGATTCCGAGAACAAGACGACTGTGGCACTTTGTGATCATCCTGTGGTCTGAGCAATGAAGGTGCAGTGCAGAAAGTGACAGATAGGACTTCCTAAGAGCAGGAGGCATCTGTTGAAACTTGGAGCTTGATTTTGATGAAGACTCACTGAGTTCCCAGGTGGATGCAGAATCTGTGTGGGCCTTTGGATCCTGCCTGTCTCCATCCTTCCTGAAGTGCAACTGGGACAGATGTGGTCTCGAGAAAAATGAGTGTTGAATGATTTTATTCACGTTGGCTTTCATTATTTAATTAGTTTTGCTCTGTTGTGTAATACTGGGGCTCATAATGAACATGATCTTAATGATTTCACAGGCTGCCTTGAGAGCATGTAATAATGGGCAGAGATTTAGCCATACTGTATGTATTGCATTATGGAATTTGGGAGAAGAGAATTAGTTCAGCAATGTTTTAGGCAGGAGATTGAAATGTGAGCAATTGGACACTTAGAAAAGAACACAGGGTGAGGCAGCTGAAATTAGTTTAAGGGAAAGAAGAAAAAAAAGAAGGAGGAGGAGCTTAGAGATACCCGTGCCAGAAGGATTTGGGGAACCAAGGTAAGAAAGTTCCATCTTTTGCATCGCCTTGGCTTGGATAAGGAGTTTGTGCTGTCAGCGTTCCCATCTCATGTTCCTAAATCTGATGCGACAGATTCCGTTTTTCCCCTCTGCGCATGTGGAAGGTTAATCCCTGTGCAAATGCCACCGCGGTGCTGCCATCACCAAAATAGCAGCGCTGTGCTTCTGCACACCCCTCCAATCCGCTGCCACCCGGGAGGTGTGAGCGCCTGCTTTGTTACGTGGGCTATCGGCTTCCTCCTGCTTTAGTTCTGTAACAATGTATTTGAACGCCCTGCTCACATGACGTACCTGAGCATTACCAAAAATTGCACAGCTTAGTATTACATCTGCAATTACATCTGAATACTCACTGAGAAAACATTGCTCTTGACATTTCAGTGCCCCTTGGACGTATGTTAATTAGAAATGGTCTAACCCTGATGTTGGTGTAGTTCTCCCTCTGGTGTTTGTTTGTAAACAGGCTCGGCTGTTATTAATTATTCCCCTGGATTCAGGTGTCCTCACACAGCCCCGGGCCAGCCTCCAAGCTCTTCCAGAGCTGTTCTGAGAGCACAGGTTATAAAGAAGAGGCAGATCTGCCTTTTTTTCACAGCCAAAGGGAAAAACCCAAAGGGACGGATCACAGAATACTCAGAAAGCTCCATGTGTCACCAAGTTCCTAGCCCAGGCAGTGGCGAGTGGCACCTGGCCGAGCATCCTGCAGGCTCGTGGGCTGGGGGGTGGCCAGAAGTTTGTTCCTGGGCTGCACAGCCACGGCTGCCCTCAGGAGAGGGAAGAAAAGCTGCACTAAGGTAACAGAAGCAGTGGCAGAGCAGGTAACCATAGGGTGCTGTTTTTACAGCTCTCCTCGTTGCTTGGCAACTGGATGTGGAGGATCAGTTCAGAGGCTGGTGCGCTTTGCAAATATTTGGTCGCGTATCACAGGGCATCTTGTCAGCAGTTCAAAGTCTTCCAAAATACGTCCTTGGTTTTATGTGTAAATCAGTGCAAATACAAGGATGAGCTCACGGTGTGCCAGGAGCTATCATGGGAGTTCGAGTTTGTTTGTGGTGGGATGCAGCTTGCTAGAGATTTGATGTGTGTGTACTATATTTACATATCCTCTTGCCTGAAATCCTCAACTGAGAAGACTAAACAGAACAACTGTCAAGGTCAATCAGCAGGCTTTAAATATATTTGTGTGTGTGTATGTATCAGGATACAAATATAGAGTAAATTTTAAAAAGCAATCAAAGAAGAAGGAGATACAGAAAAGAGCAGAAATCCCAAAGTGGAATGAGAAAATGAGTTTGAAGTCTTCCTGTTTGAAGGGAAATGGATATGAAAGGTGCAGACAGTAGACGAGCAGATCTGTGCTAACCAGATTAAAGGAGGTTTGGATTATGTGAGTGGAAAGCAGCACTATTTTGCTGTTGACCAACTTTCTTGCATGGCTCTTAAGCAGAAGCTCTTAGAGGAATCATCTGTGCACACAGTATCAGTTTATTATGACATGGTTTCTTTGCTTGTATATGTAAGCACGAAGCCCAGTCTACCTGGACCACGGATTTTTTTAATGCATTTCTATGATGCTGGGTGCTGACTAAAATGCTAACAAGGAGGTCAGCATGATACATATCCATACAGGTCCTGGCCCTTTGCTGATTAGTGCACAGTCTGCTCAGAATGTGAGCAAAGCAGCTCAAACATCCTCTGTTCTGGGGAAAACTCCAGCGGGAGCAGGGCCAGAGCACAGCAAAGAGCCTCCCTCCTTAGCAGTCAGTCTGCATGGCTGATAGGCCTGCTTTCTCCAGGTCGTGTCCTTCATTTGCAGCCTGACAGACATGTTGGCCTGTGGAGCTGCAGCTGTGTGGCTGTGAAGGGGCAGCTTTGCGGTGGTTCTCTGCCTAAGGACAGAAAAATGCAAAGTCAGCGTACTGAATTCCTGACAGCAAACTCAGCTCCGGTTTTACTTGGAGGGGTGTCCTCAAAATGTAGCAACATGTGCAAATGTTACCAGAGGGGAAGAAGTCAGTGTTCCCTGGTATGATACAATGTATACGTTACAATTAAAATACTCAGGTTCTCCAAAGCCATCCTGCGTGCTACAGCTGCTGTTATCGTTACCAGTTGAGATCTTCTCTGGCCTCTTCAAACCAAGGACCCTCAGCGCTCCTCGGGGATCCCAAAAGACTGTTTGGGATTCAACCTCATTAACGCCTTTCTCTGTACCAAATTGGTAACCAGCCGCCAAATTGCCTCCTCTCCTCCAGTTTTATGTATGCAACAGACGAGAGCAAACATTTCTATTGAAACGGGCAGTCGATTTTTAAAGAGGCTGATGAGGTACCTGCGCTATTTTGTCACACTTGGCAGCACGTGCTGCTGTGCTCCGTGCCATTGTTGCATGACATTCCATTGGCACAGGGTTTATTTTTAGCCAGAGACCATCAGGGTGTTTTTCAGCAGGACCGTCGCTGCTCTTGAGCGAGGAATCGTATTACTGCAAGAACTCTGCTGAAACAAAGAAGATACGTTGAACAAATGGGAAATTACAAATCTAGACCAACCCAAACTTGCACTGGTAATTAACACTGCTGTGATTTTGTTAAGCTGTAGTGTGCCTTACCTCCATCTGCAAATGATGGAATATCATCGCAAATTTACCCTTGAGTTCAAGGGTAAGGTATTGTATTGTTCTTAGCTGACAGGAATAACAGCTTAGTCCATATCTGTCTGTTAAAAACGAAACAAAGTAAACTAAATCTGCTGCACTGTCGTGTAAGGTCGTATTAGTTTACATTATTGTGTTAGCTCATACTTCATTAGAAAAGCCTTAAAACTTTAATCTGTCTGTGCTGTGTATGTATGCTAAGATTTAGGAAATAAGAACTAACAAATGAAACCTGTGGTTGAAGTTTTCTCTTGTTCAGATTAAAAATACTCCTGACAAGGATTGGGATGTACTAGCAATCCACGAAATCAGTCCATATGTGTCTGTGTGGGCTGCAGCAAGAATGGATTAATGGCTGTAACGTTTTAATTAAGCTTTCAAGCTTCGGTAGAGCGGCACAGGAATGGCGTGTAACTGTGTTTAGAAGTGCAGTGCTCTGCTGGTGGGACACCGCAGTCTGAGTCCCTGCCTTCTGTATGTTTTGAAGTGTTTCTGTTTTGTTGCTGACAGATGAATGGAAGAAGAAAGTCAGTGAATCGTATGCTATAATCATAGAGCGATTAGAAGATGACCTGCAAATCAAAGACAAGGAGCTGGCAGAACTGAAGCACGTTTTTAGGTAAAATACTTAGGAAATCTGCTCATGAATGCCTACTGAACAAGTATTTGCTATTGAGCAGCATTTTCAGTTTCAATTGTTTTCTTACAGAAGGAATTTCACACCTACGGAATGCCTGTTCTTTAATGTCTATTTTTGGGGATACGTGGGTAAGAGTCACACAGTACCAACATTAGTGGCTATTAATTACTAATGCCAATATTTTAGAGCAAATGACTATATTCTTTTGCAAACAAATTATCTTTAAAGGTACATCTGAGTTTATGACATGCTTAAGTTTTGCTGTGTGCTGCTTTAGACAGGAATTTTTCTGAAGTAATACAGTTTGAAGGAACACACGAACAGGTCATCTTTGAAAGTGAAACTCCAATCCGTGCCTGCAGCCGCCTTCTAGGACAGCAGGAACACTGACACACTGACAGCCGTGCTCCTCAGCAGAGTGGCTCTCTCACATCCTCACCATCCAAAAAGCTCATAGAATCATAGCATTGCTCAGGTTGCAAAAGACCTTAAAGATCATCAAGTCCAACCACAGCCCAAGCGTACTGACCTAACTCTAGGAAAATGAGCAGTTAAATAATGTCAGGCATCAAAGTCGCTTAAAAAAAAAGAAAGAAAGAAAAGAATGCTTCTCAAAATAAACCACGAATTCGCAACCTGAAATGACAATACATTGAATGCTAAACCGTCAAAGGCAACATACAGTCCTTAAGAAAGTTACAGCTACACATGTAAGGCTTAAAAAGGCAGCGACCAGCAGTGTTTGTGCTCCTGTCGGGTTCCCATGTCCGTGCACCAACGTAATGATTTTGTTGTGTTTCTTTGCATGTTTTCAGGAACACAGACGTTCTTTCTGAAGGCCTCCCAGGCGTTCTTTCGACTTACCTTAATTGCCACCAGTTCAGTGCTTATGTCCTGTTCATCAGTGTAGAATGAATACTTCTTTGTATTTTTTAATCTTTATTTTTAAATCAATGAACAAACTGTCCTCTTTTTTCATTAATTATAAAAAGAGTCTTATCTATAAGGAGAGCTTTCTGCTCTTTCTTTTCCTCTATTTTATCAGGGTTTAGAAGGAATGCACTGATTAGCAGGACGGTACTGGTAGCAGGGTGTTCAGGGAGCAATTCAAGTTAGGCTCAGGTTTAATTTGCTGAAAGATAAATCTGGATCCCCACTTGTTGTCAGTAAAGCATTTCTAGGTTTACAGAGTGCAAACTGAATCTAAATTTAGCCCTGTGTCTGCAAAAGCTTCAATTGAGATTTCTCTTTTAAACGTTTTCCAAATGAAATAAATTCTACCAAAGGATGAAAACAGTAATCCTCTGAAAAATCTTTCTTCAGCTCTGATGAAGCCTTCTGCAAAGTCAATTTAAATTACCGCACAGATAATGGGCTCTCTCTTCTTCACTTATGCTGCATATGTGAGGGTAGGTATTTCAAGCATCTTATTTACACGGTTGGTATTTGTCTGTAATGACTGTCAGGAGGATTATTATATTTTCAATTTCTTGGGTTTGTCCTCACTGGCACTTGGATAATTACCTGTAAGCATTACCTTCAACCCTGTTTGCCAACAAGACTGAAGCAACTAATGCTGAACCACATTACGACTGATCCATTGGTCCAAGAGAAGTTGTGGATGATCATTTGTCGTGTCTTTATACAGATGTTCAATTAATTCATCTTAATTGCTATATGCATTGGTTCATTACTCTTTACTCATTGTGTAGTACTTTTATACAATTATGTATTGTGTACTTGCTATAGATTTCAGGATATGGAGCTAGTTTGAGTGTATTTGCCATCCACAAAGCCTGCATTTTTCTAGTACAGTGGAAACACCTGCACTGTATATCACAGTAGTTAGAAGAGTAATTCAAGTGCTCTAGTCAGAAAATACAGGTTGATAGGACTTTTGCGGACAGCGAATCCTAGTATGCAAGAAAAGACTGCAGGGTGACTTCTGGAATGTTCATAAAAACACACAAGTGGTGCAGTTTTCCACTCTGATCCACACTGCTGCTTGGCCAGTCATTAGTTTATGCACACATGTGGCATCTGTTCCACTTGCTAAGAGAGACAAAGAGAATTTTGCCATAAGGTTTCAGCTCCACAAAGTATGCAACAACAATATACAGATAAGATTTGGTCAGCCTTAGATCAAGGAGGACCTGATCTTGCACTGCTGAACAGAAAAAGAATCTTTAAACTTGATTTCAGAGCGTGCAGGTTCATCTTAAAGACAACATCAGCATTTGGTAACATAACAGCAATCAATGGAGTTAGTGAAAGGAAGTTAAAGAAAATGCACAATATTGATTAATTAGGTGCAATATGTGAACACCTCAGGGTTGAAGAGAAGTTATTAGACCCAGCACTGCCCTCAAACATTGCCATGATTATTCAGAAGGAGGTACGTTTTTGAGACCATCGCTACATCAGAAAGATAGGAATGAAGTTAGTTGCCCGTGCCGATGGCCACAGCATCCCTCAAAACTGCTATCCTGCAGTAATTCGTAGGCAGAGGGAGAGCAGGGCTGCGTTTCTGAAAGGACAGAAGAACTCTGTGGCTGAGAAGCCAGTGCTCCAGGAAGCATCTGTTAATTTATGCAGTTCTTTGCAGCGTAGTCTGGATGTTAAAAGAGAATTCTGCTTCTTTAGAAGTTCGACCCTCCTTAACCAACCCTTGTTGAATTATGAACAGTAAGGCTGCGTGTGGCCAGGTCTGCTGCTGTCAGTGGGTAAGGAAATGGCACCCAATTTGATTCTGAGGGTGCAATATTTCATGAACCTGTTTCTCTCTGTTGTCAAACTCACACTGACATTTATTCCTACGCGTGGCTTTTTGTTGTGGTGTGTGCGTAAATGACTCCGCTTTCCAACTTTCCTTTTAAAGGTAACAAATCACATATAAGAACTCTTATGCTAAAAGGACTGCGCCCATCCAGATTAACAAGAAATGGATTTACTGCTCTGCACTTGGCAGCTTATAAGGTAAATTATTTTGCATGAAGTGATGACAGGGAATCAGGAGGGATTAGCTTTAGTTGTCTGCCCTCTTCAGCTGAACTCTCTAGGTGCTACTTCTAGAGCAAATATCAATTTTACATTTACAGTGTGCAGGAAAGTTACCTACAGAGAGCACATGCATGGGAAATCAGCATATGCTTTTGCTCTGTCATCATGAGGATATCATGTTGCTTTAGAAATGTTGATTAAATTCTGCACTGCATCTTAGCATAGAGGAGCATTCTTTCTTATTGCTATTGCTGTTACTGGTGCAAAGAAGGCTCTGAATTCCCAAGGCAGCAATGTCTTACATATTGCCAAGAGCTTTAGGAATGGAAAGAAAGATGTGAGCAGCAGCATTTGGAATTCTGTCTGAATGTAGGAGGAAAGACAGTCTCGTATTTATTTTCAATATATGGAAGGGCCAGCTTTGTTTGCTACTGCAGAAATAAGATGCTTTATGTGCACACTCCATAGGACAATGCAGAACTCATAACAGCACTGCTGCATGGCGGAGCTGACGTTCAGCAGGTTGGATATGGAGCTCTGACAGCCCTTCACATTGCCACCATAGCTGGGCATCACCAGGTGAGTTTCCCCTTTTCTCTGTCGGAAATGATCCGTGAGTGCAGCATCTCTGACTACCTGTAGCAGAAGCAACCCTGGGGAGATCATTATGTTTCAAGAGGTCGCTACCTGAATCTTTCCTTACGTGTTTCATCAGTGGCCTGCTTAACTGAATGGACCAGCTAAGGAAGATACAAAAGCTTACTGTGGTCTCACATCTGTCCTCATGTCTTACACAATAGTGCGTATGTATTGGCAGTCACATGGGAAGAAATGTATTTCGATTTAAACTGTGTAAAGAAATAATCCCTCAACACTAATGTTGCTTAGTAACAGGCTCTAGCTGCCTGAGTTCTGGTGAATGACATGGATTTAACTGACTGGTTGAATTGCCGCAGGTATGAAATGAATCAATAGCCTTAAGTTAGACAGCAGTTGAGAGAACTGTGCATCATCATAGCTGGGATTAATTGGCGTCATCGGGGGAAATCTCAGTGGGAGGTACGGAGTGCAGAGCACAGCACCAAGATGGCTGTTTCCCCTTCTCTGTGACTTCCGCAGATTGCCAGGGAACTGCTTCCCTGCAGGTGACTCACAGCCCAAAGCTTTTCATCATCATTAGAAAACTTCAGGAAGTTTCATCAGAATGAAGTGCAGAACTGCCCACGTAACCCAGTTGCCAGCACTGAGCGTGCATGGGCTCCTTTGTGCTTCAGAGAAACAAAAAAAGATTAGCAGTGCTGCAGGCTTCAGAAAATAATCCAAAGGAGCTTCATTCAGGCTTGCATTCTGCAAGTTATTCAGATAGCCCATGTTTGGTGATTACTGGCTGTTAACGACAGCAATGGCCTCCTGGAAGTCCAAAACCAACTGCTGATTTGAAAGAAACACTTAGGGTTATTTATCAATGCCACAGGCTTATCAACTCCTAGAACACATTTGTACACAATGAGGATTGGCCTAATTTAAAAGGATTTTCTATTTTGTTTTATTTACTTCTGAAAACTCTGATGAGTTTATGGCTCCTCGTTCAGGACGATTAAAAGAAAATAAAAGGACAGACTCATTTCTACTCCTCCTATTTTGTAAATCAGGCTTTTTACTTGCAAACACATCTTCAGCCTGATTTGTAAAGCATCAGTGACATTCAGCACTCAGTTAATTTAAGCTTGTCACTCTTACATGTTGCACTCAGCTCTTCCCCTGTGTGGGTTTAGGGCTTTTTGTTTCTTTTAAACTGGTGATATCTTGAAATCCTGTTTTACTGCCTGACTCCATTTGTGTGCTGCTTCTAATAGGAATTTCTCTTTGTATTCTTCTAGGCTGTCGATATTCTTTTGCAGCATGGAGCTTATGTGAACGTTCAGGATGCAGTTTTCTTCACCCCGTTGCACATTGCTGCTTATTATGGCCATGAACAGGTAACATGGGGCAGGGGGGAGATTTCAGTAAGATAGAAGGTGGAGCAGTACAGGCAACTGTAGGTCTATTCTTACACATTTGCATTGCAATTCAGGGGGATCACTGTGAAAGGCTTTCATACACTTAAGTCAGTCTCTGGTTGCCCTTGAGTCTGAATTTTAACAGGAAATATCTGCACTCAATCCTCTGTGCTGGACCCTAGAACGAATTGGTGTCTTCCCTTCTAGCCCTCTTGAAACAAGTAATTTTCTAGCCAGAACTGATTATTTGCAAACAGGCTATGACTAAGAGATTTACTTCGTTTGTTGCTTTTTTTACCCCATATTCCAGAGACTGCATTGGGAGTAAACTGCCTTAAGGCTCTGCAAGGAGGTGCACATCACGTGCCAGTAATAATTAAATGTAATTTCTGCCGTTTTCATTGGAATTCACAAATTAAGTTGCGGCCACTTTTATGTTCACAGAAAAAAACATGATTTGGAGAGCAGGATTTTCCTTGAGATGCTGTGCATACAACAAGTCCAGGTGCATTTGTTTCATTCACACAGGTCACAGATTCACTGAAACGTAATCTCAAACCCTGACCAAAGCAGGCATTGAATCTTCTAATTCTTTTTTTTTTTTTTTTTTTTGATAGAAAAATTATGCATATAGTTAATTAGCAATCCTTTCAGTTGCCCTGAACAGTCCTTTTTTGTAGAATATAATAATGGGTCTGTTCTGGCTTACGTAAGTAATTCTCTACACCTCTCTTCAGCTAAAATAATGTATTCTGGCCAGCTTTCATGTATCAAAGGATGAACTCTGGATAGAATGTATTTTTCAGTTCAGTGTCATCTTTCTTGGAGTGCAATGGGACTTGGAGGAAAAGCTTTCAAAAGAACAGAGTTCAGATAGAGAGATGATGGAAAGGACTGCGCTCCTGTGATCAAGTGACAGCAAGGCTGCGAACCAAAGAAGTGCCCCTGAGATCCTTCTTTCATATACAAGCACCTCACCACCCAGGCACATAAGGAAGCACCTTGTATGTTGGACTGAGAGATTAGTTTCCTTATCTGCCATAAAGCACTCAGAACGAACCATTGCTGTCCTGTGAGGTGATGTGAGGAGAGCATCTGGTGCTTTTGTGGTCATAAAAGAAGCTTGAGAACAGTTCTGGTCTGGGTGTGGACTTCAAGGGCTTTTACTTTAATATCTGGGTGGTCATTTAAACAAATGCAGGCCTGGTGTCCAGCCGTTCACCACACATCCCATCTTAGATAAGAAATATTTTTGTGAGCATTTTAGTATTTCCGTAGACGTGTAACTCAAACGTAAGTTTTCTATTGGACCTCCTCTCCCCATTCCAACTTGAAAGAGGTGTGCACATAAAGTATTACCCAGTGCATTGTTCAGGTTGTGCCAAAAGATTGATTTTCATGTGATATTCTAATCAACGCTGATGAACTGCTTAGGTAACTCATCTCCTGCTGAAGTTTGGAGCTGATGTGAATGCAAGTGGGGAAGTTGGAGACAGGCCTCTTCATTTAGCTTCTGCCAAAGGCTTTCTCAATATCACAAAGCTCCTGATGGAGGAAGGAAGCAAAGCTGATGGTAAGAAAAATCATTTTAAAAAATCAACTTTATCGCTGTATTCTAATAGACAGAGCCAGGTCTTCAATATTGAGTTTCTCTTCCTAACAGTCTGTGTGTATTTGTTCTTCTGTTGTCTCTGGACAACTGAAACAAAAGAAAGAAAAAAAAAAAAAAAAAAGCAATTGAGGAGCTTTTCTTCACTTATTATGTGTGCTTGGTTTGAGCTGCCATCTCATTGCATTCTGTTTCCATGAATAACTCATAGGTGACAAACAACAGCAGAAAACAAAATTAAGATTTACATACAAGGCAATAGTACTTCAGGGAAGACTTGGCTGTGTAATATATATCTCCAATCAAGTAACTTAAATGTAGTAAACTTGCAGTGAATGGGATACAGATGAAGAATTTTAAATCAAATCTTCAGAGCAGTTGACTTAAAATAATTCAAATAAGACACTGCAAATGGTTCACAAACAAAATAGGAACAGAGACTGAATCTTTTCAGCTCACCTTTCGTTGTGCTACAAAAGCTTCATATCCTTCATTGCGGAATTCTTACTTACAATAAGAGAAAGTGTGTGAGAGATGCACAGTGGGCTGAACTGTGACAAAAGTCCTCTTGTTTATTTATGTGTTCTATGAACGTTAGGTAGCAATTAAAACAAAATCCATCACCCGATGTTGAAGGTGTTTTCTTCACCTCTTGTAGGATATATAATTCCAAGAACCTGACACCATTTCTAATGGCAAAGTGAAGGAGAAGATGCACAATTCCTTCCTCTGCCCCTCTTACAGCTTGTTGTGCTGTAGAAGCTCGTGACCCTGACACCCCTCGTGTCCTTCAGGCCATTCTCTGGGTACACACTGTAAAGCACTGACATTTATTATTACGAAACTTTGACATTTATTTCCTTCTTATTTATTGCACTTCACAATGAATCTGTCTGGCACCACATCACAATAAAAAAAGAAAGCCTAACATGTCACATCAATCCATAAAGTGAAAAATAATCTTAGGATAGCAAAATAAAACAATTTCCTTTTTTCACTCCCTTGTACGTAAGGCTGCTAGAAAGGTTGGTGAGGGCAGTTAATGAAATTTGCAGACCATGAGCTTGGTAGGTTTTTTTGTTTGTTTATGTGGTCAATTTTTTTTAGTCTGGAGCATAATTCATCTTTGGAATTCTCTGTCAGAAGACATTGGGAAGTCGTAAGTTCAGTTCAGCTTAAAGGACTGCCCATTTCTGTGAGCATCCAGCGTTACTTCAGAAAAGTTTCTAACAGCCTTTTATTCTAAGATTCATTTTTCCTTTTCGTCACAGAAAATCATGGCAAGAAAGAACCTCAGAACGCATGCAGTGTGCGCTTTGTCCAGGGAAAGTCAGCTATAGGAAATATTTATACCTAGCAGTTGTTAAAAACCTGCATATTGCAAGTCTGGACACTCCTAATGGGCATATTACTCCTCAGTAGTCTATTAATATCAAAGGTTTTTGAATTGAGAGCAAAATGTCAGACAAAGTGGACTGGATTTGTCAGCTCTTTCAATTATGACATCAATCAGTTATGCTGTTCTTTACCTAAATATAGGGGAAAAAGTACTAACAATCGCAGAAAGTATGTTCAACAAATAGGGATAAGTACAGTTCTGCTAACTGTAATATTCTATGTCTCTAATTTTGCCCATTCTAACATATAATTCCATGCTGTTTAAAAGAACGCTCCCATCCTCTGAAATACGCCGTGAGGAATGTTAAGCACGCGTATAATCATCCTCAGAGGGGAAAATAAATGTTGAACAGAACGGAAACTCTGGAATTCCAGAAATTTCAATAAATTCTCCCTTTCCTCTTTTACTTTTTATGTTTTATGCATTTATATTTTAATGGCGTCCATTAAAATATATCCTACTGTGTCTCCTGCCTTTGTTTAAATGCATTTTCTCACTGCGTAGCTGATTTTATTCAGCTGTTGATATTCTAAGAAGATAATATAGTGCTTAAAAACAATTACATTCGTACACGTATCCTGAGTTTGCTTAGCATTGTACCATACTGACAGCTTTCTAAAGGGGACAGCAAGTCTTGTTCCACTCCTGAAAGTCTGCATGAAAACATTACGTCCTGGAATAAAGCAGTTATGTACTCTAAGCCCAGAAAATTGTCTGGATGATGCACTGCAGCGGACCCTAAATAGTGCCATTCTGATGTGTAGCAGCTCGCAGAAATTTCAGTTTTAAAGAAAAAGAACCACCAGTACTTTGAGAGGTTTCATAATATAGCTGCAACATACATAAAGCTTTATTAAATGCTCAAAACAGCTTATGCTAAATATAAAATACTTCCTTTGCTCTCTTTCCGGGTGCAATGACAGTGAATGCTCAGGACAACGAGGACCACGTTCCTCTGCACTTCTGCTGTCGATTTGGGCACCACGAGATTGTCAAGTTCTTACTGCATAGCAGCTTTGAAGTTCAGCCCCACGTGGTTAACATCTATGGGGACACACCATTACACCTGTGAGTCGCGTGGGGAGCTCCATTCTCACTGATAGGGCCTAACTGGAAAGTTGGCACCATTAACAACCCTTTATCTCCAGTGCTTGTTACAGTGGGAAGTTTGACGTGGTCAAGGAAATGATCCAACTCTCAGGAACAGAAAGTCTCACTAAGGAGAACATCTTCAGTGAAACAGCTTTCCACAGGTGAGGGGCTTAAAACTGCCATTAGCAGCAGAGTGATGTGAAGGTGCATGCAACGCAATGACCGAGAAGAATCACAGCATGGCCTGGGTTGCAAAGGAGCACAACGCTCATCCAGTTCCAACCCCCCGCTGTGTGCAGGTCGCCAACCAGCAGCCCAGGCTGCCCACAGCCACATCCAGCCTGGCCTTGAATGCCTCCAGGGATGGGGCATCCACAGCCTCCTTGGGCAGCCTGTGCCAGTGCCTCACCACCCTCTGGCTGAAAAACTTCCTCCTCATATCCAACCTAAACCTCCCCTGTCTCAGTTCAAAACCATCCCCCTAGTCCCATCACCATCCACCCTCACAAACAGCCGTTCCCCTCCTGTTATCCGCTCCCTTCAAGCACTAGAAGGCCACAATTAGGTCTTCCTGGAGCCTTCTCTTTTCCAAGCTAAACAAGCCCAGATCCCTCAACCTTTCTTCACAGAACCAAATGTTCAAGAACCAAATGTCTCAACAACAACCAGATGAGTGAGGGATAAAGCAAGGAGCTCAGCATGGATAGGAAGTTCATACGTTGATATATGGGAGAGGACGAGAGTGAGGAGAGAGAGAAAGAAATGTAGGAAGGGCATCAGGTTCATCAGCACCTCTTTGGGTAATGGCTTTTCCTGCTGCCTGCTTTTGAAGCTGGTGTTGGAGTTCTGCCCAGAAACCTCCTGGATTCCAGACATTCTGACCTGGAAATGAAGCAGCAGAACAGTTTGATCACAGCACTGTGAGGCTGCAAAGTGCTGGTTAAGGCACATGCTGTAAGGCAGTGTATTAATTTTGTATACTGTACAAAATTAATTTATACAAGAATAATTAGAATGCTTATGAGGCAAGAGAAATGAACATATTTGCTTTTGTAGATTAATCATGCATTTACACATCTCTAAAAGTCCTCCACTGCAATCTCTCTGTCACTCTCCTGAAGTCTTTGGCTACACAAAGTACTTACATTCCCGTGCTGCAACGTTCACTTTTCCTTCCATTTTTTGCAGTGCTTGCACCTATGGAAAGAACATAGAACTTGTAAAATTCCTTCTGGACCAGAATGTCGTAAGCATCAATCACCAGGGAAGAGATGGACATACAGGTAACATCATCACCCTTATTGTGTGAATCATACACCAGCACCACAAAAATTGGAACCTATACGCAGTCAGGATTTCCAAGGTAATTAACACAGTAAGTCAGTGATCAGCATCCAGTTACCACTCAAAGAGATCTCAATTTCTTTTTTTTTTCCAATTGATTTAGCTGAAAGGCGCAGAAAAATACAAAGAGCTCAGTGAGAACGAATCGAGCTCATTAGCCTGTATATGAATGGTAAAACCTGATGTAAAGTGATTGCCCTGCAGCTGGGCTTATAAGCAGCCTCAAGAATTGGTCCTCAGTGTTATTCTGCTAGGGAATGTGGGGTGCTGTGTCTGAAGGGCTGCCCCCCTCACACCCAGACAGCAGATGAAGACAAAAAGAGTGGCTTCTTTGTTTCTACTAGCTCTCCTTGCATACAGAGCTGTTCAGTGTGATTTGCAGGTGGGAGAGTAAACGCTGTCACGTTGTGTAGCAGGCAATGGATCGGTTCTTGCAGTGCAAACTTGTTTTCAGCTGTTGCCTCGGGTGTTTGTTTGATAATATATTCCTTTATCAGGTAAATCGGTCTGTGCTCCATCCGTGTTGACACAAGTTCTAAGATCTGTTCTGACAGCTGTGCTTCCCACACATCTCTGATGTTCTAGGACTGCACTGTGCTTGCTACCATGGCCATATTCGTCTGGTGCAGTTTTTGCTGGATAATGGAGCTGATATGAATCTGGTCGCTTGTGATCCCAGCAGGTCCAGTGGAGAAAAGGATGAGCAGACCTGCTTGATGTGGGCTTATGAGAAAGGTATTTCTGTTTTCTATGGAAATCTACAGAGGAACAGTACGGGCAGGGGATAGGAGTACAGAATTACCCCTCAGGCCCCATTGGCTGAGCGCTCAGCAACTGTTTTCCGCTTCCTGGCATGAAGGGTTGTAACAACAAGCCCTTGTGTTTATCTTCTCATATATCAGTTGTACATCAGTTTAATTCAACACAAACTCAAGGACAGCGGTATTTATGTGCTGCTAAAACAGCAATCATAGAGCCTGTTCAGAAAAGGCCTGTGGGATGTGCTTGAGGAGTTTTAATATTATTGCTGAAGGAGGCATTACAAGGAACAATACATCAGGGCCAGCAATCTTCATTTCTTGTAAGGTCAGAGCAGGGAATCTCCCCTTGCTGTTAAGCTGTGCCACACGTTAGCTGCACATTGGGTTCTGGCAGCAGGACCATCTGCAGGAGGGGACCCTGTGATAAGAGCCCAGGTCTTGAAGGGGAATGGTTTTAAACTGAGACAGGGGAGGTTTAGGTTGGATATGAGGAGGAAGTTTTTCACCCAGAGGGTGGTGAGGCACTGGCACAGGTTGCCCAAGGAGGCTGTAGGTGCCCCTGGAGGCATTCAAGGCCAGGCTGGATGTGGTTCTGGGCAGCCTGGGCTGCTGGTTGGCGACCTGCACACAGCGGGGGGTTGGAGCTGGATGAGCGTTGTGCTCCTTTGCAACCCAGGCCATTCTGTCATTCTATGACCTGCCCATGTTGGAGCAGAGCCAGTTCCTGCTGCTCCTGAGGGAACCCATTGCTATGGAGCTGAGCTGTGAGCAATGCTGGGTGCACCTCTGGGGGAGCAGGATGAGGGAAGAGGAAAAACCTCTGCAAGTTCAATTTCGACCTTCCAAGGCACTGCAAATCTGTCATGAGAATGACTGTAATTAGTAAAACAGACTTCAGGGCCCTTTTAAAAACATCACGTTGGCGAAATATTCTGCTCAAAACATACTGAGGGAAAATTCAGCTTTGAAATGTTTAGAAGAGACTTTTGAGCATTACCAAGCAGAACCTGGCACATCGGGCATTCAGAAGATGGAGCATTGTGCTCACACAGCTCTGCTGCTCCCCAGACATCATGAGCACAGCAACTGTCTGCAGCAGTACAGAGTGCACATCCTGTGCAGTTTGGGACATAACACTGGAATGCTTTCAGGCACTGGTTTCCCTTGCACGGCTTATTGAAAGCTGTGATCCACCTCCATTTAAGGATTTCTGAAGCAGGTGGTTTTTCTATTGCCACATGTCATGTCACTGCTAGGCAGACCTATGAAAATAACTTTTTTACTTTTATTGGCTGATATTTTCCTGTATTTCTGTAATTAAGAATTACGTTAGGTTGTAGATGAGCACTGTTTTATCTTCATTTACATGTTTTAGATACACGTAGTTCTGTTTTTATATGTAAAATCCATGGATTTTGTATAAATGTTTGGATATTTTAGTGACAATTAGGCTTACCTGCAAGTCCTTGTACCTCCTTTCCCAGGTCACGATGCCATTGTGACCCTTCTGAAGCACTACAAAAGGCCTCAGGATGAATCACCCTGTAACGAATACTCCCAGCCTGGAGGAGGTATGGTCTGAGAGGTGGCTTTAATCCCAACTGAGTGCTCCCATCCAAAGAGGGCTGAATCCCTGGGTGTTCCGCTGATGTCAGGGAGCTTTGGATCGGTTCTGTCTGGCACAAATCAAATCAGTGTCATGCAAATCACCATTTCCCATCTTACACATTGTCTATTTCTGCCCAAATTCTCTCTTTACCCTTAAATAAAATTATCACTTTGTATTGCTCAGTAGAAAGAGAAGCTAGAAGCTGACAGGTGGTAATTCCCCAGCAACTACTTACACCTTTCTACATCCCTAATACTTTGTTTAGCCATTCTCTTTTTGCTGTCTGCCTCTGCTAGTTTTTTCATTGCCAATACTACTGGATTTCCATACTTGGTCCCCTTCATATTTTTATATATTTGAATATCTAAGTCTCCCTTGGGAAGAATTTATTACCCTGCTTGCTACAAAGTTACTCATTTTTATTGGCTTTTAAATGCTAATAACACAAGTAGATAAACAAAACATTTTACAGTGAATTGAGAATGCTGTCTGCAGAGAAGATAAATATATTACACACTGTGTGTTGTCCAGGTCATTGCTTCTTCCTACCATGGAAATGGGAAAAGCCCTACAGCCAACAGCAGGCTCTGTCTCCTTCCTACATGTCCAGCTCTGCAGAGCTGTATCACCTCTTCCAGGTTTAGGTTTAGGGTACCTGGAATGCATGTAAGTCTACAGGAAACTGAGTTTATGCATGCATTGGAAATCCATTTGGGTGTTAGCACAGCTGAATTTTTAATGCTGATTGTTAGAAATAATTCAGCTGCCATTTAAGTAGAAGAATAAGAAGTGATGGTTTTGGTACCCAGACAGAGCTGAGGTCTTCTGAAAAATCAAGTCAGGGAACTGAGCAGAGCCATTTGCTGGCAGCCCAATTATCAGAATTCTTTATCTGATCTGAGTGCCTTTACAAAGCCTGGCTGATGCAAAAGACCACCATTTTTGTGTTAGGTCTTCTTTACATTAGCAAAAGGTGGTATTGTTCAATGTTCAGTAAAGCTACAGACAAATTGCTTTCAAGAATTCAGCAGTGTAACAAGTCACAGTCCTACGTGTGTGTGTTTATGTATGTTTCCATCTGGTGTTTTTGCTGTGTCACCTGCTTGTGGATCTATCAGTGTATTTGTCAGTATGCTTTGAATTCCACAGAACTAATGCTGTTCTTTTATTTCAGATGGTTCCTATGTGTCAGTTCCATCCCCCCTGGGAAAGATTAAAAGCATGACCAAAGGTATTCTCAATGACCAATGGGCAAAACTCAGAGCTTTGTATTCTTTTACCCAAGGTGCTGTTCAGCCTAAACATGCCAGGCCAGGCTCACAATTCCTGGGTTTCTTTTTCTTCACAAATGTGACACTGCGTGGCAGCAGCTGCGTTTCCCTGGGACAGCTTTAGGAAACAGTTCATTCAGATGTTTTCTTCTCATTGTCTGCCGAGGTTCTCCACAGCACAATTCCTGTGTTTATCTCATTTTAGCTTAATAAATACATGTTACCTTTTTAGTTGGTTCATTTATTTTGTTTTGGAGGAAAGGATGCTGCTGAAATCCCCTGTAAAATGCCTGGTTGATCTTTACAAGAAAAGTTACTTCCAAAATATATTGTGTTATTCCGAAAAAAATCAAGTTAAAATGTTCAGATGAATATTCATACTTCAAAATATATCACTTTCTATGGTCCTTCCAATTTTTCAAATATTCACTCTGTATCTAATCAAAACCTTATATCCTTTACATAGCAGCATTTACATGCTCCACTGAGAAATATTCTGATGAATTATATAGCAATAAAGCAAATTGCCTTAACAGAGATGTTTGTTAACATTGCAAAATTCAGATTCCAAACGTCACTAAGAAGTAGATGTGGAATAACATACACTGCATTGGTGATGAGCATTAAGAATGGAGGGAGAGGAAATTGCTCTCCATGTAAAGGATTTTATGCAATCCTTATCCAACATGGGCAGAACATGCTCATGGGACAGTGCTCATTGGTGGTAAGATTTAAACACAAGGAACAAGGCAGCCGTAAAGTTGCAGTCATTTCTTTGTTACTGGGGTTTACTGTGGTTACTGGAAGAAAAGGGGACAGGATTACCTGCCAACCAATTTGCAGGAGGAAGGGCAGCATTTACTGTGCAATGGCTTTGTGAAGTTAAATGCTGATATTCTGCACTGTAACCCTGCGTTTTACCAATAGGCCGAGTGCTTTCTTTTGCAGAAAAGGCAGATGTGCTCCTCCTCCGTGCTGGTTTGCCATCACACTTCCATCTTCAGCTCTCTGAAATAGAGTTCCATGAGATCATTGGCTCAGGTACCAGGAATAAGAAAGCCTCCATTCTAAATGTTTCATGTTCAGAAGGAGCATCTTTACGCTCATTTATCTTAAAACATTTCAGGGTCTTTTGGAAAAGTATACAAGGGGCGATGCAGAAATAAAATCGTAGCAATTAAACGGTAAGCTTACCAGACTTCCTTTCTGTTTGGCTAATTATATTGTCTGAAATATTAAAAAATAAATAAATAAGTAAGGCTTTATGATATTCTTGTCTTACCGACTTCTTTCATGTCAATTCTAAGCTATCGAGCCAACACCTACTGCTCCAAGTCTGACGTGGACATGTTTTGCCGTGAAGTTTCCATTCTCTGTCGACTGAACCATCCATGTGTCATCCAGTTTGTTGGGGCGTGTTTGGATGACCCGAGTCAGTTTGCCATTGTCACTCAGTACATTTCTGGAGGATCGCTCTTCTCCCTGCTGCATGAACAAAAGAGGTATTCCACCTGTTCTTTGCAAGGACTTGTACGGAATTTGGAAGACAAATACATGTGAACGTTAATCCTTTTCATTTTGGATGAAAGTAATAGTAAAAGGAATACAACTGGAAAAAAAAAATGGCTCTGATTCAGAGTATTGGGTGAACAAGGGAAATTAATAAGTCATCAAAAAATTTGATTTAGTCATTTTATTCTATTATATGCATTTACAATACATTATGATGTTACATAATGTATGTAGTATAATGTATTTAAACACATTATTTTGTGTTTAAAATGTTGGCAGAGTTTCATAATTTCGAGATAAGAATGATTTGCATTTAGCTTTTGTCTGTTCATTAACTTTGAGTAATACTGTATTTTCTCTTAACATATAGAACTCTCGATCTGCAATCTAAGTTGATAATTGCTGTAGACGTTGCCAAAGGAATGGAGTACCTCCACAACCTCACACAACCTATCATACACCGTGATTTGAACAGGTAAATGTCTTTCTTTATTCTGAAAAGTCAGGGAATGTGAAACCTCAATGCAACAGCAGTGGTCTGCAGCCTCACCTGCGTGGTGCCTCACTGAGATGGAGGAGCTCGAAGGAAGGAAGGTCTGCTCACATCTGTTGGGCTTGATAGTTGGGCATGACAGTTCCACATTTGCTGGAGGCTTTAATAGACTGAAATTGAGTGACAAACAATTATCAACTTCTGTGATTCTGTGCAACTTCTCTTTATTTATTTATTTATTCGTGTCACTGACAGATTTCTTATCGGGAGCTTGCAAAATATTTACACCCTATTTGCATATATTGATCCTGCATATATTAATCCCACAAGATAAACAATATATGCAATGCACTGTATCCCCCCGGTACAGTTTTTTTAATCCAAGGCATTAATTAATTATTTTCACCAGCTTCTGTTCCTCTGAAAATTAGGGACCTCGTTTAAAATAGCCACTTGACCCCCTAAGGTCAGTAACAGACTCCCCTCCCATCTGTCTTACCTGCCTGTCCTGAAAGAGGAGAGACATCAGATGAGCCTGCACTTGTCCCAGGAGGGAGCACCAGCTGGTTTGATTAACTGCTGAACGCTTGTTGTAGTCACACGTCAGGTAGATCTCAGCCCAAGAATCAGCTAACAGTGCCACTGACAAGGAGGAGAGAATCTCTATGGAGCCAGTTATCCACACTTCCCTCTGGAACTGAAACTGAATTGAAAAAGCTTGTATGGGAACTTCCTCAGTCACACTTGGTGAACAGTAATTTTCAGTGAAGGACGAAAATGGTAGAAAATGGTGTTTTCTTACATTTGGCACACTGATGTTTAATGCTCGTTAGAAACAGGAAACGTCTTTACTCAGAGGATTTTTTGTGTCAGGTCTAAATCAGAAATCACTGCAGCGAGCCATTCTGTGCTAAATTCTGCTTTGGTAATAGACTAACCTATAGGTATATACAGAGGAAAGCAATCAGACAAAGAGAGCTAGAGCTGAACTGCTGTTGCACATTTTAGCCATGCTGGATTGCTTGGAAACAGCTCCTTCACATACGCATGTAATCGCTGTGACAAGAAAGCCTCTACTGAAAGAATTTTTAAAAGTAGGCTGAGTTACAAAGTGTGTTTTCTTCAGTGTCAGACAAATGTCTTCATTCCCCTTTAGTTTTACTACTTGTTTTAAACAACATTTCACAAGTGTTTGTCTTGTTTATATCTCAAGTGACCAGTCCTGCAGAGTGGTGATGATAAAATAAAGAACTTCCCCACATCTTTGCTCCAAGTTTCCATTTCCCAGTGATACTGACAGCTGCATTGAAGGATTACCTGTGAAACACTCATCCTTTTGGGAAAAGGAGATGATTTTTTCCCCTTGCTGAGTGAAGAAGTAAATTAATGGTGAGGCTGTGCCTAGTTCAGGGTTCTGGTATCAAGTTATGTAGAAAAAAAAAAGAGTAAGAAATCCATTTTCTGGACATTGGCATCTTCAAGAGAACAGTGTGGCAGAGTTCCCTTTCTTGCTTCCAGTACAGTGACAGCACTACAAGGGACACCTGTAAGTTACAGGGTTTCAAATGTAACATCTGTCCTCTACAAATGAAAGCTTTCTTGAGATTTGAAGCTTAACATACAGTGAGTAGTGAGTAGTGAGATGGGTAGATTCTGTGTAAGAACAGTCACAGAAGTGCAAGCCAAAGCCCATCTATCAGCATTCAGCCTTTTGATGACGTCAACTGTTGCTCCTTCAGTTCCTGTCTCCCCATCTCACTGCCTCTCCTCAATGCAGAGGAGAACATTGCCATTTGCAGCTTGTCATTTTGGAGACTTGTTCTTAATAGTGGAGTCCTGCACGTAATTCACTGGTTTCTTTTCTGGTCCATTAGATTTCCCACATAGACAAATATGTTTTATTCTGCTGTTCTGGAAAGATGGATGCAAATACTACTTTAAATCAGTTTGTTTATTTTGGTGTTTCATTTTAATTTTTTAGTTGAGAGATTCTCGGTTTATTTACAGCTTAGCACTGTAATTTCAAAATAACATTTTGTCCTTTAATAACCTATTTTCCCTTCCTTTAATGGTTTTGTGTTTTTTGCATTTCTAAGAGCCAAGATCCAGACAGTGGCTGATACCCGAGTTCTTGGTGTATACAGAAAAAATCTGTTCTACATTTTATTGAAAATAGTCTCATGCTGTGCATGTTCCAGGGAAGATTAGTGAAATACCTGACAGTATCAAGTCATGAGGGTCTTACATACAAGTACAGCCTCTTGGTGAAGATAAAACATACTTCCTAGTTCTGCAGGTCTTTAAATCAGAAATTCTGCATGGGAATTTTAGGGCTTTGCTGTTACACAGATCAGCTGTAGGCTGTTTGAACACTGTTTGAACTTTCTGCCTTTGATTATTATCATTTTGCTTTTACAAGGCCTCCCGTGTAAGTCGTGAGCTTTAAGGTGGGCATTCAGTTCTTCAATTCCAGCCCAAGTCAGGAATGCTGGCAGCTTCTAACGTGCATCCTTTTGGCAATGACTCTTAGCCCATCTCATAGTACTGGGTCTGCATGAAGAGCAGACAGAAACTGCTGTTACTGAAAACCTGTTCAGTGAGGAAGAACTTGGCACTGGACAGAGATTTTTCTACCTTAACCTTTCCTTCTCAGAAGATACATATATATATATATATATATATATATATATATATATATACATATTTTTTTAATACATACATATGTATAGCTGTTAACAGCAGCATGGCTTCACCAATCCTAAATACATGAAAATGTTGGGGGAAAGCTGGTTTAGGCACCACTGAGTGTCCAGTTTTTAAAGCAAAAGATGGATTCACTAGAATTTGCTGTGCACAGAACAACCTGCCCATCAACCTGCAAAAATGACCAGCAAGAATGACTACTTGCTACCCCATTATAGTTTTCTTATATACCTATGTAATACGATAAACCTGGATTGTGCACTGCACATCATTAATGTCGACTACCTGCTGTCCTCCTCCTGACACTGAAGATTCCCCTTTCCTCCCCCCACCCTCTCCGACTTCACACATCTCGAACTTTCCCACTGTGTCTCCTCCATAGACCCACACCCCTCCACCATTTACTTTCAGGCCCAAATGCTTTTATTTTGGAGCTGGAGCTCTTTTCTCTGTCAGGGCTCAGGCCAAAAGCCCCACACCCAAACGCTGCAGTCTTGGTAGCTGTGCAAGGACAGCGAAGATCCAAACCATATGGCTCATCTTCGTGCCTTGTCACTGCTGTTGCCCAAATAGTTCTTCAACGAAGGATTTTTAAATAATATTTTCCACACCCAAAAGGGAGTCTCACTAAAGAGCCAAAAAGTGTATCACTGCCTCACAGAACTTATGTCAGATCACATTAGCGAGGGTCAGAAGATAAATTTGCTGCAAGGACATCAGCGTGGTTGATGTGTAGTGCTGATAGTAGCTTAACTTTTTAGTATGAGAGCAAAAGCCGTGTTTTCAGCATGAGTCCCAGTCAGCCCACAGACACAATTACTGTATGAAAATCTTCATCGTAATGGCAGAGAAAGACTGAGAATGAAATCCTGACCCTCTTGTGTTAAGTTCTGCCAGTAGCTTCACAGGAGTTATATTTTTTTTCTAACCTTAGATTTAAGGTTATGACCTTCTTTGTGAGTTCTGAAATCTAATGCAGTGCACATAATGCGTTAAATGAATCTGCAGCATGTCTTGACAGAACAGAGAAGAAAATGAATCTTTCATGTCTCTACCCTGGGAAAGGGGTTATCCTGCCGTTCGGAGAATAATTGGGAGTTCTATTTTGCTTTCCAAGCCTGGAAAAAGTTCTGACAGCTATCAGCAATGGTGGCACGTATCAGCTTATTACTCCTTATATCGAGTCTTACAGTGGTGAGGGATTGTAGTCACAATGATTATAGCACTTTAACAAAGAAAGAGACTATTTTAGTATCAATTTAATTTAAGGCGTCAGAGCGGAGCACGGTTGGGCCCAGCCTTTGAGCGACTAACCCTCATTTGATGGCTGCAACTCTGTGAAAGTTTCTGAGATGGCTTAGTGAGGGAGATGAAAGGGCAGACGGAGGCCTGGTGGTAATGGGGATGGTGTCTGCAGCTGCTCTTTGTTATAAAGCCCCCTTAAAATCTTAAAATAGCAGTTGCCTTTCATTATACCAACAGTGTATTAAAGGTAGAAGGGTCTTTTCATGGCTGTGTTCTTTGGGAAAGGAGCATGCACTGAATAGGCTTTCTCTATCTTTTGCCTCGAAAGCAGGGAGTCGTTGTGTCTGCCAGGCTGCAGCACTGCTCACTTTTGCAGCGTTGGGGCGATTACACGCTTTGATTCTTTCATCTTTCTTTCCTTCCACTGTTTCATGAAGAGATTGATGCTTGGTCTCACCATTTCTAACTGTGTGTGGCCTCAACAAAGGACAGTTAATTTCTGATTCTGCTGAGATCATTATTAACCTTCTGTCAGCTCAGACCAGATTTATCTTCCCCCATTTCTCACAACAGAGGTTTAGTCTCTTTCTCACCGTCTTTGGTTTTCAAATTTCCAAGTGCCATTGAGGCAATAATGGCATTTGTGAGTTCTATCTTCTATACACTGCAGGTTATATATTTTCTTACATTACAAAAATTAGTAAGTGTAGTGCACATTGAAGGCAAGAGATTGACAAAACTGAGCCTGAGGTGCCTCCTGCTTCCAGGTACGTTCGTGCACTCAGCACTGAGGTGGGCTGCTCAGCACTTTCTGTTGGAAGCACTTACGTGAGCCATGTCTGGAAAGGGGGGGGAGGGCTGTTTATTCCTCCGCTGGGCTTCTCCACAAAAACTGACTCCAAGGTTCTGACTAAGCTTATGAGGGCTGCTTGTTTTCAAGGCCTATACAAGCCTTGAGCAAATGGAAGTTGAGGCCAGGGCTCAGCACGTCTTCTTCCCACTGAGAAACTGTGATAATTTTTGTTGCTACTGACAGAAGCCAAATTTGAACTGCAGCCACATAAAAGTCAGCAGCTGTGTGTGATCCACGTGTCTGCATTCAACAGCCTCAGGTCAGCCGTACGTGTGATTGATGCCCTCTTGGGGGGATCTTAAAGCAACGTGTCGTACTCAAATCACTTAAATATTTCAGTGGAAAATATATATATATGAGAGCTAAAATCAAGATAAACAGAGAGTTGTGCCTACATTATATGAACCCACTACATTTTTATGATTGCACTTATTTTCCTGCAATTTGGGTTCAGGTGAAGCTTGAATTCGTAGACAGTGATTTGTGGAAGTCCTGCCTGGGAGAGCTTAAATTTTATCTGCCCTAAAAACTGTAACAAGCTGAAATTTGTATTCTTCACTTGATTGTTCTTGCTCATATCTACATCTCTAACATGAGGAATTTATGCTTTTTTGTTGAGACCATCAATATTACTTTCATTTTCCCTTCAGCATGTATGCTCTTGCCAACCTTTTCATTTCTTTTTTTCATAGGCTTTTCACTCTCTTGAATTTACTTGAATCAGCCAATGTTTTGATAAATATCATGTCAACACTGTTGTGTCTACATTCACTTGCTTTTATATTGCAATTTGCAATATAAAAAAATATATAAATATAAAAAAGCACTGTACAGTGGCTGCTGTATGAAGATCTTGATCCTCAGAGTTACTGGGAGCTAAAGCACTCTGTGAATCTTTCCCCACATTCTCAGTTCTTCGAAGATCTGTGTTTGCAATGCTAGTTCTTAAAGCCTCGCTCCTTATTGACAGCGTGCAATTGTTGTTCTTCTTCTTTATGTGTTCTTTGCTGAAAATTAAATCAATTGGAACAGCTTCCCTCACAGTAAGTCAATTTTCAATGGATTCTATATACATTTTTCTCACTAAGTAACATGCTACCAAAGGCAAAGGATATTTTGCCTTCACAGTCATGATCCACATTATCATACCACTTCTAAGTACGAGAGTGTATGCCCTTTGTTAGCAAATACTTAATTAGCAAACATTTATTTGGCAAGGATTGTGTTTTGCCCCTTTTCTTCATTCCCTCCAGATTCTCTTGAGATCAAATGGATTTGTGAGCATGGCCAGCATTCACTTTCCCTGTTGATCTCGAAGGCTTCCTCTCTCATCAAGTGTCTGTACAAAGCACAATCTCCTTTTCTTATTTAGAAAGAAAAAAAAAGAAAAAAAAAAAAGAAAGGAAAAAAAGCACAGGTGTACAAGCAAGATGTTATTCCACCTCTTCTCAGATTGCTAACATTTATGACAGCTCTTGTCCCTGCTGCAACATACATTTGTGTTCTCTGACAGTATTGAACTTGTCTGAAAAACAAGTGAATGTTTAGGATTTTGTTTTTCTGCTATAAAAAAAGTGATCTTGACCAAATTTCAGCCTATTTCTGAGCTACTTGTAAAAGTGCAGCTGCTCCCGAAGCTGCAGACCCATCAGGATGGGACTGCTGCAGTTCTGCAGGGTGCGAGTCCTCCCTGTGCAGGCTGACCCAGCTCAGGGCTGTGTGCAGGGCTTGGTTTGCATCTATGGCTCTCTCCTAAACCCCCACATGTAATGACATTTCAGTTCCCCTTGGGCCTATGAACCCTTCCCTGCTGATGAGAATGTCACAAACACCTTCTCAATAGCCATAATTCATGCCACATATGAAATAACTACCTCGGTGCTTTTGGTTCTGCAACATCATGACATTCTTGAGTTGATTTTCCAAATTGAGATGAGCGTAGTGTTTTGTTTGGGACATGCAGTGAGTTCCTTCTTCACTGGGCTGCTGGCAGCTCTTTGTCTTGATTGGGAGTAGAAACAAACAGAGCAACAATCGGAGCTTCGCGTTCAGCAATTCCTCCATTTGTTCTTCACAAGTTTGCCTGTTGCTTTCTGTTCTGTGTGCACATCACAAAGCCTCTCACAGAAAGCTGGGATCCATACAGCTTCTTTTCAAAGCTGGATGGAAATCTCAAATCTCCAGGCATCGTTCTGCCATTGGCACACCAGTCTTATGGGGCTACAAAGTTTCTAAAAATGGCAGAGGCAGCAGGGTATCACAGCAAGAATTTGAACATTTTGAACTCTTAAGTTTGTATTTCTACACCTGAGCATACATCACACCTCCGAGAGGCACTGAAACCTCAATTTGCAGGGAACTCATTGGAACTCCTGCTGCTGGCACCTATGTTTTATTTGGCCAGCTTTCTCTTCTGCATACAGGCTGGCAGCATGTAATTCAGAAACATTGTTCAGGAAATAGGAAGGCAGCAGAGAAATGTCTTTAATTGTTTTGAAAGCCTTGACTCGCTACTGTGAAGGCAGTTTTGCTCCTGTGTATGTGCTTTTGCACTGAAAAAGTCAATATTACAAGAAAAGTAATTTGGTCCCTGATGAAATCAATATGTATATGGCTCACATCAGATGATTGTACAGAGCAATATCCTCTGAAATCAATGCCTATGGCAGGATATGCCCATTTATAACTTCACACTCATATTACAGTGATCCACTTTGAGGATAAGAGTAGAAGATCTTAGAAGCTGTAAATACAGAGAAGTGAATCAGATCACCTTTTAGTCAACCTGGATACCAGTGGTTATCCCTTATTTTTCACAATGTATTGACCTCAGATTATGGCTTCCCAAACTATTGTATCTCACAGTCCAATTTCTTTTCTAAAAGACCCTCAATTGAGAGTGTCATATTGAACAAGACATGAATCTGAAATAATCCTGAAGCCTGGAAAAAAAAACTGATACAAACTCGGGAGTGAAAGGAATTGTTTTTCTCAGCTGGGAGGTATTGTGAAACACCTTATCCAGCAGAGCTGCTAAGTCATGGCCTGAAGCAATGATGAAGCACCTGGTGGGAAGGCAGGGCCAGCCCAGGGAAGTTCAGGTGCATGCAATGCAATGCAATGCAGCTGAGTGACCAGAAGGGCTGGAGCCAGGATCCACCCCTGCCCAGACCTCATTTAAGGACTGGCAGTGGAGGTGAGGGTATCCTGCTGGAGATCTTTGTGTACCTGAGGCTTTCTGAGGGTAAGGAGCTTCTTTTCCTTCTTTCTGTATCCTTGGCTGCTGTAGTGTTTGAGTATGTATAATGTAGGCTGTAAGTTTGGTTGAGCAATGCCTGTATTTCACCTGGAATATCACTGTATATTCTAGACTTTGAGGAACAGGCAATCAGTCTTTTCATAGCTTACCTTTGCTTAAATCTGTAAGTGCCCTACGTCTATCAGCTGACCTCTTCCCCTGGATAACCACAGGGCTTTTATGCTTCATGTTAGAAGAAGGCGCTTTCCAAAAAGGTTATTTAATGTTCTGTGTCTTTTTGATGAGCTCTTCCTTTTTCGTCCTAGTGTCTTTTTAGCCACTATGAACTCTGATTTCTGTTTGAAGTTACATGGTGTGGTGACTGTAACTGATGTTCCAAACTCCATAGTCACCTCAAATTCTGGGTGTGAATCTTGCGTTTCACTTTCCAAATCATAAGCAACTCTATCAGACATGGCTGGCATGAGTCAAACCGGTTTTCCCAATGGAAGTTCTGTAGTCCAGGTGGAGGGCAATGTGAAAGTAGTGCAGTCTTGAGCATGCAGCTGTGTCTTATTATTCCATAATTGTAGTTTTCTTATGTAGAATGTCTGAAACAGTACTGCACTTCCTCTCTACCCAGTGCTTCTTACTGTTGACAAAGAAAACACAATTTGAATTCTCTGTACATCTAAGCTAAAATAGATATTAGCAAAGGCTGAACTTGGTCCATACACGGAGATGCACAAGGAAAGGAAATTCGGAGGCAGAGATGTGCCTGCAAATGGTGCCCTGCATCTCCCTCTAGTGACCGCTCTGCACGCAAACCTCGGTCTGGCCGTCCTAACTCCCTCTGAGCTTCTTGCTTTCAAGAAGTTGAAAATATCTTCTTTATTTTCACTAATGCACCAAGTTTATTGAAACTACACCTGGGAATGGCTAGTTTTTTTTCCTTTTGATAGCTAAAGAATGCAGGCTTCTAGGACTTACTGTAATTTATTACGTGGACCAGCAAAGAATGAATTTGGACTGGAATACTTCAATCTGATTATTTAGCTGTTTATGGGGGGGCAGGAAATTGCATTTCTCACGCACACACATAAAGCAGGCATTTCTTTCCATCCTGACTCAGAACAAAACCAAATGCCGAAATCTTGAAATGTTCCCATCCTATCTGTCTTTGTTTTCCCAGCTGCCCACATAAATGAATTTCTTTTCAAGACCTCGAGCCTTAGTTTTCCCTGGGACATGTACCTGGCCTCTGCACACTATCAGTTTCCTGCAGGAATTGTTTTGTGGCTCACTGTGGTTCCACATCTGCTGCGGGCTCCCTATGAGTTACAAACTTAATGCATGTGTGAGGCACGTGTAACAGAGCAGGCTAACAGCCTTCCAGCAAGGTCTGCGCTTCAGCAATGTCGTCTGTGCTATAATCACACTGAAGGCTGTGCTGTGCTCACTGCCTTTTGGCTGTCAGAGTGCCTGTCTCACCAGCGAGGATGCATCCAAAGCGGATGTTCAGCCACACTACTTAAGCTTATCAGTTCAGGGGAGCTGAATGTTCAGCGTTCTGTGGCAGGTTGTAGCGGTGCCTAAAGGCTTTAAGTTGTAAATCCAGATATTAGTAGCTATTGCAGGGCTGTTCCGTTTTCCTAAATCCTCCTTCAGCCCTGTTTTAAATGTTACACAGTAAATTGGCTTCTGTTGTTTCTCTTGAGGAGTTTGTTCTGCAAAACATCTTGCATCTGAGTAAATAATATGCTAGTTGCATGTGGTTAATTGAAAAGATCTGTATTTCTGTTGCTCTGAAGTTATTTAGCAACACTGATGTGCCATTGATCTGATCAGCAGGTGGGGAAATCAGAAGTTGTAGGGGTTTTTTTTTCCAGTTTCTGTTGTTTGTGGATGGTCGTCAGCAAATCACAGCTCAGCCCAGATCTGAATTTGTTTCAGAGCTACAACCAACTGAAATAGTTACCAATGTGGTAAATGTCTCTTAACGCTTTTAGAACTGAAAGAAACTATCTGAGGCTTCCAAATAAAGTGAAGCTTTAGCTGTTGTGTGCTACATCAAACTGTTTCGCCAGAACAGGCTGTAGCAGAAAAGACCCTTTAGGCTCATTTGGGAGAGCAGTTAATGGACTGCAATTTCCCTGTTAGTTCTGAGCTCAAAAATAAGCAGGAACACTGGCAGGAGTTATCCTGCCCCATTCTGACCCTCAGAGGTGATAACGCTCCCTAAGCTGACAGGCACACAGCTGGGGTGCAGCACTGCTTTGCCCAAAGGCAAGGCCTCGCTTCCAGACCTCATTGGTGCCTGGAGAGCAGAACTGAGTCCCCTCTTTCCTATATATGTGATATTTATACACGTGATTTTAAAAGGTGCAGCAAGGAGCAGTGTGCCATCTGTTCTGTTACACAGCTGTAGAGAATCGTTATGTTAAAGTCTCATTTCTGCTTCTGTTTTTTTTGGGGGGGGGGGATTTGGGGGGTTGTTGTTGTAAAGGAAATAGCAAAATCATAGCTAAGAGCTGAGGCAGAGTTAGATGGCAAGTTTAACTTTATTTTAAATCAATGTGTGCTTTATTCAATGACTATTTGTTAGCTCTTAAACTGTGCGTATGGTAGAAATGGGAGGTTACAGCTATTCAAGTTCCTTATTGTATATATATATAATATGTATTTTATTACTTTTTTTTTTTGTAATTATTAAGGAATGAAACATCTCACAGCAGGAGTTTTACCTTATGCTTTCTGGATGGAAATAAGCTCAAGCTGCCCTGTAGTCCTAAACCTTTTCCTTTACAGTATTCACTGGAATACACAACTGAGAGCCTGGAAATACAGATACTGAAGGAAATGAGTGTTGATAGCTGCAGGGAGAAATGCAGTCCTTCTTTTAAGGTTAGACACCATCATGATCAAAAGAAAAGGGGGTGAAATTCTGGGAGAACAGAGAGCTGGACAGGCAGAAAATAAAATAGTGTCCCCAGCGTATGTGTGGACCATATGTACGGGCATCTTTACAACACTGCAACTTGAACACAGCTCAGCCTCTTAATGAGGATAGAATTCAGGCTTTGATTTTCCTCCTCTGATGGAGCTGCAGTTTGTACTGCCTGTTGGCATGCTTACTCCTGCTTTGTCCTTCTTCCAGACTTTTCCTCCTGCCTCCTCCCCTTGACAGAGGACTTGAAACCAGAACACCTTTTGCAGAATCATAGAATGGTTTGGATTGGAAGGGACCTTAAAGATCACCCTTGCTGTGAGCAGGGATGCCAACCACTAAACTGAGCATTAGAACAGCTTTGGTGGAGGATTTGCCACCAGCAAAGGCCATCCAACAGCTGGAGGATGCTGGAGAGGTAGGGCTTTTAAGCCAGGAGTTTCAATCAAGATGTAATAATTAGAGGAGCCATGGTTTCAAGCTCTATGTGTTTCTCTGAGGTTGAAATTCTCCTCTCCTCATAGAGAGGACAGGTACTTGTACTAGGTTGGTTACTTGTTTTAATGCCAGCCACCTGGAAGCACAGCTTGCTTATCCAATTTCCCACTGTATGGCTTAGAGCCACAGCTCTGTCTGCTGATGTCCTCCAATTGTCAATGTGTGATGACAGAAAACAGACTGGTTCCAAATTCCCCGGTATAGTAATTCAAGTAAAGTTGCAGTGGAAGTGCCAGATACGTATGGGTGAATTTTTTTCCACTGTAATTTCCTACAGAGTCAGAATTTCTTCATCAGTGCAGCTCCTTGTTAAGAATTCCCGACACAGGTGGGCAGGTACAGCCACACAGACATACTTGTGCTCCTTGAAAATGCCAATCCTGAGCTGAAAGCAGCACTGGTATTTGTCATGTTAGTACATGGAGGCAAGGTACCCCTGCCTCTAGGGAAGGCTGATGAGTGCAGGCAGAGCAGCTCTCAGTGCAGATGTGCTGCTTACAAGGCTGTGACTTCTGCCTGGCGCTGGGCTCTTTACAGAGTTGTGCAGCAGCTGTCCTTGGCTCTGGGTGGCCCTTCCATGCTTCTGCCATTGTATGGGAACTGCTGAGTCACGGCCTGAACCTCTGATTGATCACCTGAGGTGAGCCATGAGCCAGCCAGAGGAGCACAGGTGAAGGCAATTCAGCTGTGCTGCTGGAAGGGATGGAGCCTGGCTCCCCTCCTCCTGACCTATTTAAGAGCTGGCTGCCAATGGGGAAGGATCTCTTCTGGAGATCTCCTCTATTGGTGTTTCGTGGTGAGCTCAGCCGAAGGGTAAGCCTTCCATTTTTATTCTCTTTTGTTATCATTGTCCACTTTGCCTAACTCTCTTGATTATATTGTGATTGTAACATCTTGATATCCATTGATCATACAGCCATTCATGCCATGTGTCCTTGAGAATCCAAGGAGCAGAGAGCTGTGGAAGTGCGATGTGTTGATGCACTCTAAAGACTTGTTCCAGATAAGTCATAGCTCACTTCTCAGCTGCTTTTTTATCATCCCAAGAGTTTTCAACCCTGAAATTGCCCTAAAATTTGCAAGTGCTATGATGCCTCAGCTGCAATGAGGCTGCTTACAAGCGGCCTTCCCTTCCATCCCACTCGCTCACTGAGCATTCCCTGCTTAGTTCAATTAGCTGGGAAGAGGAAATAGCTCAAACAGCTCTACATGCTGACCTTGGTTTGAAACTGTGAGCTAACACATGAGCAAGGTTAGTAATGTGCTGAAACTGCTACTGGTTTTTGTCTCTTGACAAATTACTCAACAAGTAGGATGCTTCATGCAGCATTTGCTCTGCTCCAGATCTGGTATTTCTAGACAAAGCTGAGAAGCTGAAACAGAAGGTAGCCTCAATCTTTGTCTGAATTCATGTTTGCCATGGGGAATGAAGATCCGCATGACAGGTGCAGGCTGCACATCTAATAAATCTAAAATGGAGACATACTCCAAACAATACGATCTCACTCCTGGTTATTTGCATCTTTGCAGTCCACCAGTCCTTCATCGTCCTTTGATACTGACCTCCTTCACCAAACTGAAGATGAATGCCTTTAGGTAGCACAGAAATGTGAATTGGCAGATTCCCTATGAAATAGCTAACATGGACAATATCACTCATTTAAAAAAAAAAAAAAAATCTGCTTCTCCCATCTGTGTTTTCTAATTTTTTTTTCTATTCAATGCAAGTTCTTAGATAAAATGCCCCAAAAAGAGAATTCATTCATTTCCAATTGTAATGTTCCTTTTTTTCCTCTTATTTTAAGCTAGCAAGGTGTAAAGGTATAGAAAATGTCCATTTGGTTCTACATAATTGGAGTACCTCTCTTTTCACAATTTCAGTGTTAGAGTTACTCTCTTACTTGGATCTGGTGTGCAGCTGTCCTGCCTAGCTGCTCATGAAATCACATTTGTGCAAAACTGTTAAATATTCATAGACTTTTGTAGAAATCTTTTTGTAGCTTTTTTTTTTTTTTTTTCATAGTTGTAAGCTTCTTTCTGGAAATCCTCTAATTGATAGGCTGGATACAATATGTGTTCCTTCCAGATATTATCCACATCATCACTGTATTTGAACAAATAACATGCAAATAAGAGCTGAATTTTCTTCAACATCAGCAGATGGATTTAAGCCACCATGCATCTCCTGATTTATATCTTCAGCCCTGGTTTAGGCTTAGTTTAGTTTTAGGACAAATCCAGGGATTTAACTTTAAGCCTCCAAATATATCCCTGCCAACAGCCCTAGGCAGAGTGCTGGTTACCCCGTTCTTTACATTCACTGAGCCTTGTAGTTCCCATGGTTTTGAAGACTTCACTGAAATTAAAGCACCTCTCAGAGTCAGTGCAAGCAATTCTCTTGGGTAAATGATTTCTTTGATCTCAGGTGTCCTGACAGGTTGCCCCATACAACTGCTGACCGAATGAGTCTTCCTGCATTTATTACCTCCTTCCTACTTCAAGATTAAGAACCTACATAGAATAAAAACTTAGCATATACCTCTAACACAAGTGTCATATTTTCTTGGAATTTTGCTCTGTCTGCAGTTTGCTTTACTGAGGGGTGTCAGCTTCACCCAGGCTACACCTGAAATCCTTTCCATCCACAGTGTGCAGGCAGCTCTGGTTGTGGCACATGGAGACAGAGCGAAGAGGTGCAGGGACAGAATGAGGTTAACTGTGCATTCCATACACAGTAGCTTTAGTTTTCAGGAAGCGTTGGGCTCAGTGCACAAGTGTTATATGGTATTTCTGTCTATGGAATTCTGCTTGGCCAAACCACAGCTCTGACCAGTGAGCACCTTCCATGAGATGCCAGATGTTACCTCAAATCCTCCCTTGCTGCCATTCATAGCTGCACCCTCCATGGAACCTAACTTTTATATGGAACAGCTCTCCAGGGAGCTTTGGAAGGGTATGCCAACGAAGGTCCCACCTCCACAGTCGAAATGCACTGCCAGTTATGAAAATGTGAGTTTTACTGATAAATAAGCACGTAAACTCGGGTGTGTGACCTTGACTCTCCTGTGGGTTTCTGTCTTCTGTATCAGAGCACAAGTGGTTACCATTAATCTGCTGAAGAACACTTTCTGGGTCCCAGTTATTTATGTGATTCCACATCAAGCAGATGTTTGCAAACCAATGTCTCGAACGATGAGTTGAGATTAAAATTACAGCTAATTACCTGAGTTTATTTAACCCCTGGAATGCTCCCAGCATGCTTAGGGCTGTGCTTCTGTAGTCATCCAGTTTAACGAATTTCATTGTGCACTGCAAAATCTTCTCATACTTCACAAGTCTGGATTGCTTTTCTGAGGCTGGTGGACAGGTGGTAAATCTCTTTTGAGCATAGCACTGCCGGGAGTGATAGGAGTACATGAAGTTCAAGGATAACATGTTGGTAACAGCAGGGTGATGTCAGAGCAGGCATCTTACAAAGAGAATGTTTTCCTTTGAACCTACAGACCTTGATTGTTATGTCCAGGGTTTCCTCAGGAAGCAGGTAAAAACAAAAAGCTTTTTTTGTTTGTGTAGTGTTCTTTGTTAATCTGGAATCTCAAACTATTGTCATTGATCAGCTGCCCTCACCTGTTTTGCTGTCTGAACTGCAGCCATCATGATAGCTGAACACAGAACCACATACAGTGAGCAGACAGTGTCCAATTTTTGCTGGACATTGGCTTGAATGTACATTACCAGCTGTGCTCTGTTAGATCTCCAAAGCAAAACAGAAAAGGAACATGAATGGAAGGCAGGGCTGAAATCTTACCAATCTCCATTAGTGTAAGCAGGAGTGAGTTCCTTCCTAGATGCTGAGGAAGGCTACAGGATGCATGATGTGCCTTCTCTTCATCAGCAGATGGAGACATTTTAAGATGTTCATTTTCTTAGGCAGGGGCTTTGAAGTTGTCGAGACTTCTTCTGTGAAGCAAGAATTGTAAAGTCGTCACCACCTGTAAGACAAAATTAAACAATTATCTTTAATTTTTTTCTAGTCACAATATTCTGCTGTATGAGGATGGGCATGCAGTTGTTGCTGATTTTGGAGGTAATGATTTTATGATAGATCTATATACTAACCTAAAACTGTTTAAAACTGAATGTGCTTATTGAGGAAACGCTAAGAAAGTTCTTCACTTTATTATGAGAGGAGTGGCAAAAGACTCTTAAGGATGAGAATACCTCTATTTCTGTCTCTAAGTTGTCTCATGCTGCGGCCACTCTGTAATATGCATGAGGAGAAAGCCCAGATGACAGTGAGAACAGCCAAGTCGTGGGGTGACAGGACAGGCTTCTTTCCTTTCAGCTTAAAGGGCAGAATGAAGTTCTTTATTTCATTTATGGACCTTTCTTACTCTTTCTGTTCAACAGTAGGCCAGGCTGTACTCTATGAACATGTAGCTTGTGCACTGTCACAGTGTGCCTCGGCCAAACTCCTCGGCTGAGATCCTCAGCTCTATAAGCTGCTGCTGATGTTGGCAGACATGTGTAGGTTTATACGGGTGCAGCATTTGGCACCCAGGCTTGAGAAGTCTCGCTGCCTGTGTGCACTCTTGTTGAATAGCAGCCGTCGCAGGTTGTCTGGATTTTCCAGACCCTGGTGTTATTAAGAAATACCTTTTACAAGGACTTTTTTACAAGGCAGGTGCCTGCAGTGACTCGACAGTAAAACCAGCTCTGTTCTGTGTGTTTCAGAATCGAGATTTTTGCAATCCCTGGATGAAGACAACATGACAAAACAGCCTGGGGTTTGTTTTTTCTTTTGTTCCACGTAGTTAATGTAAAGCTTAAGGGCAAATCCAGGTTAGGAGAAAATGACCTTAAAAGTAGGTTTGATGGGATTGGTGAACTGGAATAGTGTGGGAGCTGTTTCAGTATTTTTCCTTCCTTCAGCCTTCTTTTACTAGCAGAGATCTGTGAATACAAAAAAAAAAAAAAAATCATTAATCTGCAGTAGAAAATAACTTTTATACAGGTCTCCCTTCTGTAGACTTATCCGTTATCTTACGGTGCAAGGAAACAAAGAAAGAACAACAACCGTGTAACTAAAGGAAAAAACACAGGAGGAAATAAACTCTGTTAATAAATATTTGATGTTCCTTGCATGCAGAACCTGCGCTGGATGGCTCCCGAAGTGTTCACTCAGTGCACGAGGTACACCATCAAAGCTGATGTGTTCAGCTACGCTCTGTGTCTCTGGGAGCTGCTAACGGGCGAAATTCCATTTGCTCACCTAAAGCCAGGTAAGATACGCAGTGAATTAATGCTTAAGGGGCTCTGAACCAGTTGCACAGAAAAGCATTAATTAGTATTTTACTAAGTATTGTTATTAGGTGGCAAGACTTGGTGAAAGGCACAGATCTACCCCACTGTAATGCCATCTACTATTTATTTTTGTTACAGTAGAGGTTTTCAACCTCCCATGCCACTGAGAGCAGCCTCTGCACTTTGTCCTCCTGTGTCTGCATCTTTGTGCAGCGCTCTGCGCTCAGGAGGCAGCTTGGTGGAACTGCACAGATGCATTTCACTCCAGTGTGAAAACTTGTGAAAAATGGTGGGATTCTTGTTTTGTTCTTAACTGGGTTTGAGGTACAGAATAGAGCTGCTGGGGGCAGAGATGTGCAAGATTTCTCAGATGGCTGTCAGATAAATTTTTCTTTTATTTGGAGACAGCATTATATGTTTGGAGACAGCATTTTGATCTTGACAAAGGTGGCTTTCTTTCAGCTCATACAAATGGTTGTGCCCAAGCAGAATACAAATGGTGTTAATATTGCATAAATATATCGGTGCTCGCTCATCTATTTTTCTATGTGCATCTGTATGTCTAATTCTGTTCCTCAGCAGCCTATCATTGTGCTATTCCCTGATCTGGTCAATTGCTTTACGAAGTACCCAAATACTAAATGAAATCCAACGTGTTCTTTAGTACAGTCTCTCTGAAGTACTCCTAACTGATATGCTTATTAGCTGAAAGAAAAGTCCTGCTAATAGAGAAAGGAGACAAAAAAAGTGGCAAATTAACTTTGTCAAGTATGATAGGTGCGTACACAGTGAAAACACACCTGTGTTTTCCCCTTCTCTTTTTCTAATCCTGTAAAACTGATGGCAGAAATTGTTAATTTGGCACAAGAAGACTTGCTATCAGGTGGTACATTGTAGTACCTTTGGTGGAAAGAGGGAGCATTCCTCATTGCAATCTTAATCTACTTTGCATTTGCCTTCTCTTTTTGCATAGTGCCTGCTAGGCAAAGCATGATTCCAAAAGTACACTCACCAGAGTGCAGCCAACATTAGGCAAGCTGTGTTTGCCTCTCCTGTCCGTGTTTAGTCACAGTATCACAGGATTTATATGCTATTGGCATTCTGAAGCAAGTGTGCAGCCAAAAACTGCAGTAAGAATGAACCGTGGCTGAAATTATTCTTATGGCAAAGGCTGTGACAATAGTGGGATATAGTTAAAAAATTACAGTATTGTTGCTATCTCACGACTGCAGTTACGTGGCTCCCTGCATATCCCACATACTCTGACCGCAGGTGATTTTTTTAGGGCTTAACCACAATTAGACTGTCTACATCCCCACTCAGCCACAACCACGGTGTCGTTCCATTCAGTGTCGAAGGTTGCCTTAGCTGTCTGTAGAAACAGTTTGGATTTGGAGCTTCTCTAAGCTACGAGGGGCCATGGGCCCGGTGGTTACGCGCCTTGCGCCCCGGCTGTGTGTCAGCAGATAGGCTGTGCTTTCCTAGGGGCTCTGCACCTCCTGGATGCTCACGTCTTTGTGCCGGGCTGTTCCCGCAGCGGCGGCGGCGGCAGACATGGCGTACCACCACATCCGCCCGCCCATCGGATACTCCATCCCCAAACCCATCTGCGCACTGCTGATGCGGGGCTGGAACGCCTGCCCAGAGGTGAGTGCTGTCCCGTGCAGCCCCAGCTGCTGGCTCAGGTCTGGGTGCAGCTCCGTGCACCCCAGAAGCTCACTGAGATGAGTTCTGATGCAGAATGCAGTGGGGCAGGTGGTGGCACGGGCTGAAGGCGCAGAGCAGTTGGATGCTGAGGGGAAAGCAGCTGATCAGCAGCCGTTTGTTGGAAACTCGAGCGACTGTGGTGCAGAAGTTCAGTTTTGACTTGTGATGAACAGAAAAGTACTTCTTGCTCTCAGACTTCTGTAGATGTTTTCAGTGAATTATTGATATTTTTCCACATGACAAATGGAATTTGTATCATCAAAATAGTTGCCCTAAAAGTTACGCTAAAAAATGTAAACCTATTTTTCTACCGTGTCCTAAAGCCATTATCTGGTGCACTGGAAAGATATCAGCACGAGAGCTGAGCAGAAGACAAGAGGGCCAGCAGGGCCCTCCTGGGCACAATGCCAGCTCCAGGAGCAGTTATGGGCAGGACACGGGCACATGTTGCAATCTCTCCTCTTTCCAGGGCTGCTTTCTTCATGGCAGTTGCTCTCAGCACGTAATGCACAGAACTTATGATTCTTTCGTGTTCTTTTTCTTCAATTGCTATTACGAATAACTCTGGATTCTACTTTCCTTCTCTCAAATAGAGGTTAGATAAAATTAATGAGGATATGTTGCCCAGTTCAAGATGCTGATCCCAGCAGGTTATGGCTTAGTGATATGCTCTCAGTCCCTGTCCTGGTTCTGTCCTTCCCAGCTCCTTTGCTCCACAGCCCCTTCCTGGCAGGGCACTATGAGAATCTCTACCTTCTTGGTCTGTACAGCACTGCTCAGCAACAATTAAAACATCAGTGTGTTGCCAACAGTGCTTTTTCTCCTAATGCCAAAGCATTGCATCCTATCAGACGCTGTGGAGAAAAGCAAAACTGTCCCAGCTGAAAGACAGACCCGCACGTTTTGAAGTTGAAGTAGGAACATTTTGGATCTGTTCAGAACTGACAGGTAAAACCTTGGGGTCCAATACCAGTCTTTGCCATGAGAGCATGCAGTGAGTTCTAAGATCTGCAGCCGGAGGCCTTCAGTGCAGCCTGCTGGGCAGGGGGTGCAAGGGAGACAGTGTCGTGGAGACTGGGCAGTCCTCAGTATCATAATGGGTATGGATGCTCTATAAAGGAAGAGAGCCATAAATTTTAGTGTGCTGCCTAAATTTAAGATAGAAATGGCTAACAAAGTTTGAGTTTGTGTCAAAGTAAACTTTAATAAGTCAAGCACAGTAATGCTTCAAGTACAGCAACTTGCACATTGAAGAGAGCAGACGTGGTTTTAAGCACTGTAAATATGATTTCTCACGTTAAATTAATCTCATGCTGTGTGTTAGAGGTCATAAATACCACTCTCTGTTCTGGCCAGTTAACCTTCCTCTCTTATCTTTCTTTCAATTATAGGCTGAGTTCTGTTTGTGTCTAGCAGTACAGGATGTTTGCTGTCTGATTCTTCCCACCACCAGTACCGTTATTCAATTAACTGAGTAAAATGTTCTCAGCTGAATTACTTTTTTTTTTTTTCTGATGATTTAATCAAACATTTCTTTATGGCTTGTGAGTTGCTGAAAATTCTCACTGCAATAATGCTAACAACTTTCAGGAACATAGGGAGAGTTTGTGGTACTGAAGAAAGAAAGTTATTGCTGCATCTTTCTCATGCCACAGTCAGAACAGTTTTTTAAAGGGAGATTCAGCTGATTATCCCAATTAACTCAATAGCACCAGCAATAAAGAAAATAGAATGTGACAGTGTTCTTCCCTTCTGAGATTCAGAAATGAGGGTTAAAGAAAGATAGTTTTATATTAGCTTTTGCAAACTGTTGCTATTTCTGCACTAAAGGGAAAACCAACTAAACCAAAGCTGTAAAAATAGCATCCCCAGACTGGCGGGGCCATCAGAGCCACTGCAGGATTTCGTGATGCTAAGACCATCCAAATACATTTACTAAACAGTCTTTAGATCGCTGTCCTTATAGTAAGCATCAGATCTTCCAAAGCAGATTGATATCGAGAACTCTTCCAGTTCTGCATCCTACCCGTATTTCCTAACTGGGTGGTTTGTGCACAGCTCTGTGTATTTGCACATGAAATTGCAACTGTGGGAGTGTGGGTGCCTGCTGGCACAGACCCATCAGAGCTGCCTTACTGATAGTGTTACTGCTCTGGCATTTGTTGAGCATCAGAACGATGGGTTTGTTCACAGCATCTGAGTCCTACAGTGTCACTCAGCAATGGAGGATGGTGTGCATCAGCTGAGGTTATCTCCATGTAGTTCTTCTCACAGAGGATTTTTTGCCAGGCAAGTGACCCTGTGGGCTCCATAGGGCCATCTCTGCACGTGCTGCTGCTGCAGCTGCATGCACAGTTTGGCACGTGGCCCTCAGCTGTCTGGAGAGGCAACAAACCTGCTCTAGAGCGGGTTAGCTGCACTAGGAAACACACTGCAGGAGAGGGCTTAGGATTTGTTATCACTGTTCTATATGTTTGCTCTGCTGGTGCTGTGTTGGCATGCAGGGACCTCACTTAACAGTGGGAGTTCCAACACATGTTAATGGGAAGAGATTTTGGAGCTTGTGTAATTTTCTGGTGTTACAGAAGCCTTGTAGCATCTGCTGCTTCACATTACTGAACCAGGGACTCTGGCTTTGACTTTCACCCTGGAAGCAGAGCCCTAGAGCCCCTCTTTCAGTTAGTCCAGCTAAGAAAGGCAGGTAATCATGTGCCTGAACCTGTCCTTGCTCTGGATACCTGAAAGCTCTCTTAAGTAAAGCACGTTTGTAGGTGCTGCAGCAGGACAGTGCAGAGGGAGGTTAGTGTGACTCTGGGCTCCCAAATAACTCTGGAGAGCTTTGTCCCCTTACTGTAGTCCATGCTGTAAGCTTATGTTTCAGCTTGAAAACTGCAGATAGAACGTGTTTGCTATGGAGGGTATGGTTAGCTGTTTTATTTTGGTGCTATTACTGTTTCCTGGATACTTGAATACACTTGTCTCCCATTTTATGAACTAATGTTCCATTACAGATGAGGGGGCAGTTTGTTTTATTCCATGTAACTATAAAGCAGCTGCTAATAACCATCAGCAAGTAGCTCCCATTCTGCTTAAAGTTATTAATAAGATGTTATATTAAATTGTTGACTTAAGTGAGCAGTATGTGACAGATAGAGTCACTATAACTTGTTAGCAGTTCACTGAGCACCAATAAAAATAAAACACCCTTTTGGAATTTTAATGCACTTTGCTGCTCATCAGCATCACTCCAACATCACTTAATCTTCCTAATGCTTGAGAGCTGCATGGCAGAATTGGAAGGCAATTGATAGCTCAATCAGCCAGTGGGTGACTCAAATTCTGCACAAAATGTGGGAAAAAAAACTTACTGAAATGGATTCTTTTAAAGGCCTTTTCCTACATGAAATGACTTTACACCTGGTTACAAAGACTTTGAATTATGTCTGAAGGCCTCAGGAAAGTTCCAGGAGGTCCAGGGACTGAACAGTGGGAGCCTTTAGTCCATGCAGACAGTGCCTGTCCTGAAATTGTCAGTACAAATCCTAAATGCTGCTGTGGATTCACTGCACAGAATAAAAAGCACTTATTTCAAAGTGTCTCAGTTACACCATGTATGTATCTAGCATGCATAATAATCTCTGATGCAGGGATGTCATTCCTCACAAGGGGAGAGACCCTGTGCTGCTAATTAATCATCATAGCAAGCAGAACAAACAATATAACTGAGCAGTGAAAAGCATCACCTTACTATTCTTTGTCCAACAGCACTCTTTGTGCAGCATTGCACTGAAGGTGCGAAGATATTATCTGTCTCTGCTTTTATGTGAGTGGAGTCACCTGGTAAGGGAAAATGGTGAACTTAATGGTGAACTTCAGGGCTCAGTGGGTGTTCACCAGTCAGAATTCTCCAGCAGGAACCATGCAAGCACACAGAAAGGGGAAGATAAGGGTTTCTGTAAGTGCAAGTATTTCTTAGGAGTTCATCCTCTGATCTTCACAGCTGTTGCTGTTAAAAACCTTATTTACAGGCAAAGAGCTTCCTCCTCATATATAAGCATAGTCAATCATCTACTGTTACTTTTACAGAAATCTTATGGCCTGTTATTAGTTCAAATCTGATTGTTTCAGAAAAATAATAATAATGTAGACAACGTTAAACACACACCTCTTCACTTCAGAGCTCAGCACTGAACACGCAGTTCCCATCAGATTCTCAAGCAAACTGAAAGCAGTATGGTGAAATTCAAAGGAAGGACATGGAGGGGATTTGTTACTCATCTGTCTGTGAGTCTGTTTAAGTATAGAAGTTGCTCCTTCTACTTAACACAGCTCTGTTTTGTCTGTTATGTTCACAGGGTAGACCAGAATTCTCGGAAGTGGTCACAAAGTTGGAAGAATGTCTGTGCAACATTGAGGTAAGAGCTTCATTTCTTCTGTGGAGCCTCTGTGTCTATGATGTGTGCTCAGGGGTACAAGCAGGTAATGAGGAAGGCAGTGGCTTTGGAGTTTGCAAGTTGTTCCATCCTGTTGCAAGCCAGAACATCACATTTTTAAGGCATGTTTTCAATTCTGGGTTCATGGGTGCCAGAGCGAGGCTGTGGGAACCACGTATTGCTGTGTCAGCAGCTGCTCAGAGGGAGGAATGCTGAAGAACACACAAGCAGCAGGGCACTGCACTGCAGGCCTCAGCAGGCTTGTGCTCCACATCCAGCAAACCCAGGTCTGCTTCGTTTAAAAAAGTAGAAAAGAAAAACTGGCTGAACCCCTGGGAGAAAAGTAGAAAGAGAAAACATAATAAGGATGAACACAAAGGCAAATTCCTGCTCTGCGCAGCAGCTGTGGCACAGGCAGATGTGTCAGCATTCAGCTTTGTGAAATAGAAGTGACCAAACAGAAACCAAACTTGATTCAGGGCTGCTGTTTCTGAAAACATATTTTCTGTGTGCTTGTATACATCTAAAAGAGTTAGATGAGGAAAAAAAAGTTCATTCCTCCTGAAACATGTCACTACTCTTGATTTTAACAGTTGGAAAAGGCACTTGTACACCATTACATTCCTCCATGCTCTGGCTGCAGCTGGAAGGTGTTTGCTCAATGTGAAGGTGGAAGCTTTTATGTGTCGAAAAAACACATAAGCACTGAATCACGAGAAGGTGTTCCATCTCATGGGGCAGCTGGCTTCTGTGATACATAGGCAGCAGTGTATGCGGGAAGAAATCTGGGGCCAAGAGCTTAGGCAGAAAAAGAAGGGGGGAAAAGTTGTTTGTTTGTTTGTTTGTTTTAAGCTGGCGAGTGAGATTTCAGCTCTGTTGTGTCCAGGGTAAAGCCTTTTCTGAGGGGAGTTCTAAGGAACAATATCTATAGTAAGTTAAATGCTGCAGCCAATGAAGGATGAGAACTTGCCTTCTAATTCCTCTTCTTTTTGTTCTCCTTGCTCAGCAAATCACTTCTGCTCTTTTAAATCTCTCTGAATCCAGGTGTGGTGAGGTCATCTTGCTCCAATGAGGCTGCGTCCGTGCTGCTGTGTGCATTTATATGTAATACCCTTATGTTCACATGCTAGCTCTCTGTTTCACTGACTCCCAGGCACTCAGAGTCCTCCCACCACGCAGCACTGCCGCCATTCAGCACAGAAGGCGGAGTCCCAGGCAGTGGCTCCATAGGGGATGCTGCAATGCCCCCTGGCTGCATAGGGAATACTCACGAGCCACATCACTCAGGGCTGGACTAAAGTGGGTCTTCCTGAAATCCTACAACCCCAGCTTGAAAACCCCAGGTGGTAGTGAACCAACCGCTTGGTTTGGCAGACAGCATCCAATGTCCTCAGCTGCTGAAAGTCAAGAGGCACTGTTCTTTTCAGCCGAAATATAAAGGCAATACAGGAAGCACAACTTGCAAGAGCGGAGGAAAAAAATAATATGCTGTGTGCATTAACAGTGCCTGTTATGTTTTTGTTTAAATGCAGTTGATCTCTCCAGCTTCCAGCAACAGCAGTGGCTCTCTGTCTCCCTCCTCATCCTCAGACTGTCTCGTTGCACGTGGAGGACCTGGCCGCAGTCACGTCGCAGCACTGCGCAGTCGCTTTGAGTTGGAATATGCTTTGAATGCAAGAGCTTACGCTGTCTGGTCACAGAGGTACATACCTGCCATTGCAGGGAAAGAGGGCTCTTGCTTCTAAACAGCCACAGCTCTTCCCAGGGCTGCGTGGCTCGCCTGCCTTAAATGGGAGTTCCCTATAGCAGGGATTGCCCCTCACTGCCAGGTAAGGCCGTACAGGAAGCAGAAACACCCTGGGTTATGCATCGCACAGCAGATCCCCTTCCAGGTCTGACTGGAAGAGTGTTTTTGCAGTTCTGTCTTCTCCTGTAGCTGCTATAGCACTGTGCTCTGGGTTATCTGAATGCTGAGGAAGCTGTCCTGCTGTCAAAACAACATCTAAGCGTTTGCATTTTTCACACCAAATTAGTAGAAAATCGAGGGTGAGAAGGAACGGCTTCAAGTTGTGCAAGTGGAAATTCAGGTCAGATGTTGGGAAAAATTTATTTTCCTGGAAGGGTGGCCAGGTGCTGGAAGGGGCTGCCCAGGGAGGTGTTCATGAACCATTTAGGTGTTGTACTGAGGGACGTGTGTTAGTGGGAAATAGTGATGGTAGGCAGGTTGGACTGATGAGCTTGAAATTCTTTTCTAACCTCCATGGTTCTCTGATTGCATGATTAAGGTTGGAAAAGGCCACAGTCTGGGCTGTAGGTGAAAGTGTCCAGACTGAGGAGAAGACAGACAGCAGCTGGGCTGTCGCAGCAGACACAGGGCAGCAAACACAAATGCAAAGTTTCTTCTCCTTTAGGGGAGCAAAGGGAACTCAGCTTCACCAGGCATTGCTGCTGATGTTCCCTGGGATGCATCCTAAAAGTTACATTTTGGTCAATATATGCCCACAGGAGGATAAGAGTTCAGGCTAGGTTCTGTGACAAGGAAGCAAGGGGGTCCATGGACCCCTGCCCTCGGACAGTGGGGGAAAGGAGGGGAGATGGGCTGGATGAAGGATAATGGCAGCAATGAGCTAAGGAGAATCAAAGAAAAACCTTTTTACTAAATATGATAGCAGAATGTGAGATACCACAACGTAATACAGTATGATTGGAAATGAAGCCAATAAATAAAATGAGAGGAGTTGGGGTTCAGAAACTCTCTTACTGTAATGCTGTAGGTGAAGCAGTCAGGGAGCACTGAGGGCACAGAGGCAGCCTGGAGACCCCAGCTCTGCTTTGTCTTTCCCTCCAAACAAAAGCAGAAGCAGAGAAATGAAGTCTTCTGGGAGCTATAGTTCATTCATCCTTTCTGAGCCTAAGATGCCAGAACTATCAGCAATCCATGGAACTGCAGCATTAACTCTTTAACTGCCAGCACAGTACATGATGTTATGATACATACTGATGAAAAGCCATCATCAAATGGTGACAGCTCTCAATATTTTCATGGCAAAGCAGCATGTGGGTTCTGTGTGTTACTGTAACACTGAAGTTAAGGTCTGAGGCAAGTACCCCACTGCCTGGTTCTGAGGGCAAATGTAGCAATCTGCTTTCTCTGTCTCATGCAGACTGAGAGTAATGTGAAAATGGAGCTGTGCTCTCAATCTCTGTCAGAAGAGCTGTGCTCTTAGTTTAAACTTTACCCTTTAGCACCACTTAGCAGTCAGAAATTGTAATAGCAGAGCCCTCATTGCAGTTAACGTGGGAAATGAGAAATATGGGCAGCTGAAATGAGGAGCTGCATTGGAGGAGCGGGGCGGATCAGGCATTTGCAGTCTGGGGGCTCAGATGGAGAGGCAGAAGGCAAACACGTGCAGGCAGTCACTGAGATCTTCCACTTAGAAAAACAAATGACACACAAAAAGTTCATCTGGTGACATAAGAGGTCCCTGGAATTGCTTTGCTGTACAGACAGGACGTGGCAGTGGGGGCTGAGTTAGGATGGAGGAAATGTGAGCAGCCTTTTATTTTCTGTGAAGGGGCAGATGGCACTGCTGGGAGTCGCGGATGTGCAGGGAAAGAATAAGAGAGTGATGCATTTCGGTTTGAGTGTAGCAGCATCAGAGGGAAACGGGGAGCCTCGTATGTAACTCAGTGCTCTCCATAACATGCTGAGGTTTGTTAGCACACCAAAAGGAGATTTTCTGTGGTGCCAGCAGTTACTTAAAGTTGGGAGCTTTTGTTGCACGTCCTGCCATACCAACTAACAACAAATAGCACCCAGGAAGGAAGGCTTACCCAGGGGCACAGCACTCAGCACAAAAGGAATGGTTTCTTCAGTTTTTCAATTATGTGTTACACTGATGTGATCGATTAACAACCTCGCTTTCTGATTGCATTTGTTCCTTAGGGCTGTTTCTTCCTTTCCTTGTTTTGGAATTATGATTGTTTTCAGCAGGATTGGGCCACGTTCTGGGGTTTTTTCCTAGCTCCACTTCACCACAGAAACACTTCTGATGGAAGCTCTGTGTACCATGGGCTGGAACAGCCCTGACACTGAACTTGTTTGTTTCCTGCCTTGTAACTTTGGCTGTGCTGAGCAAACACAAACCTCCCTCCTGCATGGTAACTGTTGCTATGTGCAAAATAATGAGAGGTGGGCTGCTGCAGCCCTGTGACAAGTTGGATGTAACAGCAGTGCGTTTTAATTGTCTGACAGGGCAGCTTAATGTCAACTCATCTCACTATTAGATGCTTAATGTTGATGTTTCACTTCTTTCCATCTTCAGTATTCCCACAGAGCCTGACAACAGTGTCTGACAATGATTAATGGTCTCTTTTTTAAGTAGCTGGTGTATATCACATGGTGCCCATTCCTTCTGCATGTACAGGAAAAACTCTGTGACTCATTTAATCTTATGTAAACTGACAGCTTCTATCTGATTTGCAGCACTGGGCAGCACCCTTCTCAGGGTCTGTCTTTGGATGACATGAGGAGAAACTTCCAGTACCCTCCAATTGACAAAAATGGTGAGTTACTGCAGAATATTCCTTCTAGTGTCTCAGTATGGTTAAACAATGCAGAGCTGCAGTTTTCTGGCAGCCTGATAAGAAAGCTGATCTTCAGTGCACACTGCTAGTTACAGCGAGGTCTCACTCCATTCTCCTGCAGCTCCTGCCCCCCTTTCCCCTGCACCCTAGGCTTTTGGAGATGGTCTCTCTGTGCATGTGGATCTGTGAATAAGGAAAGAATGTGGCATTATATCCTCAAGGCTGCTCCTCTATTTAAAAAAAAAAAAAAAAAAAAAAAAAAAAAAAAAAA
>NW_024962266.1:28905741-29017651 GCF_019238085.1 Lagopus leucura
AAAAAAAAAAAAAAAAAAAAAAAAAAACACATAAACAAAAGAAACCAAAGCACCTAGACCATCCTACTTCTAAAGTATCGCAGCAGCAGGAAGCAGCACAGCCTTTCCTTCTCAACATTCTCACTCCTCTCAGAAAAAATCCCATCGTTCTGCTCCCACCAGAGCAGAAGTTCTGGCGGCTCCTTCCTTTTGTCATCTTGGCTTTCCATCCCATCACACTTGAGCATATTTTTATGCACTGCCATGAATGCAGCTTTCTCGTGCATCCTAGTCCCTGTAAAACTCTTGCTAGATAGCTGTTGTTCAGGTCTCAGTTTGCAAGCAGCAATTTGGAAGTCTGCTTCTTGCTCCTCCATTCCCCATTTCTGAATGGCTTGTGAAGTCAGCAGCTGCTTCTTTGCAGTTAAAATGTGTACAACCTTTAAAGGGCATATGAACGTGCAGATGGCAGAAAGGATGCAGACTGTGCGTAAATCTTTGTTTCTTGGTGTAGAATCTAGAAGTCAAACGCTAATTTCACATTCATGAGATCTTCATGCACCTGAGGCTCAGCTGAGCATCCAAGAAACACCTCCTGGGGTTAAAAGCAGCTTTGGCTGTGTGCAAGCCATCAGGCACTGCAGGGTTTGTGCTTAGCTGTGAAGCAACAGTAAATCCCTGCTCGGTAACTTCCTGCCCAGCACTGTAGAAGTGGGCATATCTATTGAGAACATGATTTTGGAAAGGCTCCAGCTGCCATCTCACAGTGCTGCTCATTCCACCAGCACGAGCTGATCTGTTTGCCTGAACATCCTAAGATGCTTCAGGGACACGGTGACAGGATGTCACTTTCCTGTTTATGTGGTGACACAGCCAGAGCTCATCCCCTGTGAAGGCAGCATTCAGTGAGCAGAGCTGAGCACAGCACCATGCAGTTACCTTCACCTCATGACAGCACCACAGATGGTGCTTCCTGTGTTTGCCCAGAACTTCCCAGACAGTCTTGCTCTTCCCAGCCCCCCCAGGCAGGCATGACATGCCAGGAATCCCTGCTTAGCATAGCAGGAAGGCATTTTCTGACATGATCACTCATGGTTGGCAGTGGTGCCAGTATGCTTAGCCTCACTTGATGTGAAGCAAAACTCCAATATACTCTTACCAAAGAGCCACAGATCAGTCAAAGACTGAGGCTTCAGCACTGCCTGTGTTAGCCATCTCTGTAGTGGGCAAAGGAGACAAAAATGGTAGGAGTCATGAGCTGAGGGTGGAGAACAGCAGCAACATCAGTGCTGAGGAGCAGAGCTGGACAGTGAAGGACAGCACAGACCTGTGAGGAATATTGAGGATGTGAGTGAAATCTCCTTTAAGCAATGCTTCATCGCCCAGCCCTCAAAGTACAGCATGCCTTGATTAGAAGATAAATCAAGGTTCTCTCTGGCTGACAATTTCTCCATGGCATGTCAGGTGGAAAAGCACATTGGAAATACAGCTCTCTTAAGAGCAGCTGCTGTCCATGTTGCAGCATCAGGACCAAATTTAAAAGCAGCTGCCACAATGCAGGTTCTGAGCTCTCTGAAACCCTACTAAAAAGGGAAAAAATGAGGTATTTTCAATGTCAGATTCCCCCTGTGCTATTAAAACAATGAGATTCATGGTTTTGTGCTACTCACCAAAGCTTCTTTGTGCCTATCACGACCTCTTCCCCTGACTGATCAGTCTGCCTACTTCCCATTTAGATTTTTCCTCTGTAGATGAGGTTGGAGATTTGCAGACAGCTAGAAGGTCTGTGCCCACATCCCATAATAGCATGCACATCATTTTGTTGTCACTGTCACTGCAGAGAAAGGCAGAAGTAGCACTTCTCCCCGCTGTGAGGATGCACTGAGCTGTGCTCTGCACCTTGCAGGTTATGTGTCGGACCCCATGAGCACCATGAGGTTTCACTCCTGCAGCAGCAGCTTCGAGGAGAGCAGCTGACAGCACAGTGACTTCCTGCAGAGGGCTGCCAGGACCTGAGCAGCAAGAGTCAGACTGGGCAGCCCAAAACTGAACCACTTCATCTGCTGGTGGTGAGCATCCCCATGATGAGCTTTGTGCCATCACCTGCTGCTGCTGACATGGAGGAGGCAGCTTCTTTCGGTGGTGTGTATCTGATTTTAACAAAGCTTTTACTAAAATCACATGCTTCAGTCTTTCAGTAACAAAAAGACTAAAACAGGCACTCCAAAACAAACCTTTAACCAGAAGGAAAGCCTGAAATGAAGCCAGGTTAAGAAACAGAATACAGAGCAGGGAAACGGACTGTACTTACATCCATACCAACATGCACCCACTTATGGCTGCTTTGTACCATCTCCTGGTAATACATCAACAGCAGACACTTGAAAATAACAGGAAAAGCTTTTATGGGCAGAACCTTTACCTGGCCAAGTGCTTGTAAACAACTTTACTGGTAATTAAAATAGCTGGCTCCTTGAAGAAAGCGGTTTCTGTTAATTGGTCTCTCCGAAAGATGCACCAGGTTTCAGAGGAAAGCATGTTGTAGAGCAGTGATCATTTTTTGTGATTTTTGTGATCATTCACAGAGAAGAACTCTGTGAAATGTAAATTACTGAACAAAATCACACAGAATCACAGACTGTCAAAGAATGGAAGGGTCCTGAAACGATCACCCAGTCCCATCCCTCTGGGAGAGCAGGAACAGCTAGATCAGGTCACACAGGAATGCACCCAGGCAGGTTTTGAATGTCCCCCACAAGCTTTGTGGACAGCCCCATCCAGTGTTGTGTTATTCTCACTGTGAACAAGTTTTTTCTCACATTTACGTGGACCCTCCTATGATCCAGTTTGCACCCATTGCCCCTTGTCATGTCATAACATACCCTAAAAGTCATTTGCAGGAATGGAATTCATTCATGCCATTCCCTGAGAAGTCAAAGAAACATGTTGAAATTCTCATACAGAACATGACAGTGAGGTTTCTTTTCCTACTTTTAAGGACAGCAGTGCCTGCAACCACAGCGATATTTCAGATTGTTATATTGAGACATATGTACCACGAATAGATGATCTACAGCAAAACAAACCATCACCCCAGCAAGTGAGCCATACCTCCCACCAGCACTCAGCCTGGTACCCACACCTGGCCTGTCCCGCTGGAGCCCCAGCACAGCAGGCAGATGTGGGGCCAAGGGTGTGACCCAAGGGGGGGCTGCCATGGGCTGCAGGCAGCAAAGCAGCCATGATGCTCCCTTTGTGCAACTGTGCACACAAATCACTGAAAATCCCAACCCGTGAAACCCAGCTCATTGCATGAGCACGGGAAACATTTCTGCATGTGTGCACACACCAGTGAGGTCACAGCCCCACTTCACAGTGAGGCGCTTGTAGTTTAAAAAGCCAAATAACAGACAGACAAACACACAGAGAGGAGATAAAGCCAAGCACATGTACTGTCAAACACACATCCATCGGCCTGCAGTAGCTCAGGGGGCAGGCAGGAGGGGACACTCAGTGCAATACTGCTCCGTGCCTCAGAGAATCCAAGAGTGGCAACTGCAGGACAGTGCTGGTAGTTATGGACTTACACACTGCAGAGCTGCCGTGGTGTGTGAGCGATGGCCAAGGTACTGTGAGTAATACAGAACATCCACAGGGCACAAATCAATGGTCGGTGTGAACGCTGTGGGAAGGAGCACTGAGGGACTGAAGAAAAGGCTCAGAGGATAGTTTCTTCCTTGTCCTGGGGTATGACAACAGCTTCCAGATTTACATCCTAGCAACAAGATGATGTTTGGCTTCACTGAAAATGCCTTACACTGATGAACGAGTACACTGCTGTCTGACATTCCCTCCCATTAGCTGCCAGAGTGACCTAGGAAGCAGTTTGCATGCTGACCCACAGCATGGGGCTCACAGGGATGGCTCTGCTCTATAGCAGCACGGGGCAGAACAGAGCTGCCAGAGTGCGAGGGGACAGGCAGACACAAGCTCCAGCAGCACCGGGCAGAGTGTGCACTGGGCACCAGCATGCACAAGCTGCTATGCAGAAGCATCTCTCACCCCCACGCCCCAGCTACCAGGGGCAGGTACTTAAGGGGAGTACAGCAAACAGGGCAGCAGCACAGCGTGACATTCTACTCCCACCAGCCCCATGAGGAAGGTACCAGCAGGGCCCAGGCAGCACTCACCTCACTGTTGCCATGCTCCCTTGTTCAGGACTCCCAATCCTCTGTTCCTGCACATCAGAGCAGCCCACAGTTCCTTCCAACACAGCCTCCATCTCTTTCCTCTGGGTACTTTCTCCAAGGCCCAGCTCCGGCAGCTTCCCTTCAATCTGCACTCCTGCTGGCACTGTGTCCTCTGGTGCTGCCCCCGATGCAGGCACTGCAGGCTGCTGCCCCCACAGTCCCAGGCAGCCTCTGCCCTGGGCTCCCTGTGCTGCCTCCAGGGCCTCGCACCCCATCACGCCCTGGCCTGGAGGCCTCCCCTCTCCCAGCACTGCCTGCTCCCCACCTGTACCACACTCCAGCAGTCCCTGCCCCATGGCCACCTGCTCTTGTGGCCCTGCTGCTCCCCCCCTCACCTCTTCATCTTCTGACTCAGCTCTGGCTCTCTCTCCAGACACTCCCATCACCACCCCGTCAGATTTTTCTTCCATTGCTCTGTCTGTCTTTGCAGCACTGCCCAAAGGGAGGCTTCCACTCAGAAGCACTATTGCTGAGCCTTCCTCATCCCCTGCTGTTGCTGTCTGCTCCAATGGAGTTGACCCTCTATTGGCAGAGTCCCTTCCAGCATCCTCCCCAACTTCTCGCCCAGGTACTGTGTGTAATGCAGGGTCTCTGCCTGAGTCCTTGGGCTCCTCCATGTCCTCTGCCCTTGATTGAGAGCTGCTTTCCTCCTCTGGAGGTCTGTCAGGCTCAAATGTTGCTGTCCCAAGGGCATCCATTTCCACCTGCTCTTCCTCTGAGACTTGCAGCTGAGAAAACTCATTTGGCTTTAGGATCTCTTCCTTTCCAGTGCAAAATTCTGTATTCTCTGATGTTCCTGGGAGAGCCCCAGCTTCTTCCACAGTCTTCTGCCCTTCAAAAGCAGCTTTTTCTGTGGCCCACACTGCTGCAAGTTCACCCACCTCAGGAGTCCCTTCTGCCAGGTCTCCATCCCCTGCAGCTCCCCGTCCCTCAGGCATCATCCCCCCCAAAACAGGCACTGCTGTTCCCACCACCCTCTGCTCCTCAGAGGCCTCATCCACAGCCTTCTCTCCTCCAGTGATCCCCCTGGCCCCTCCCACACCCAACAGTGCCCCCATGCCCACCTGCTCCTCTCCCTCACCTGCTGGGTCCCTCCATGGCCCCATATTCTCCCCTGCACCTGTGGGAGCATCCTGATCCTCAACCTCTGCACCTGGCTCTGTCCCCTTCCCTGGTTCCCTCTCCTCAGCATCACCTTCTGTCATTGCCCCCCTGGCAGGTGCCAACTCATCCACAAGCAAACGCCTCTCAGGGGCTACGGCTGCTTCCTCTCCCTCAGGCTGCAGCTCTCCTGCCCCTGCTGCTGTGTGCCCAGCACAGTCAGTGCCAGCATGCTCTCCATCTTCCCCACAGTCTTTCCCCATATGTGCCACTTCTACTGCTTCTGACTGCATGCCGGGTGCTCCTGTTGTGTCTGCCAGGACAGCTCCACCAGCTGCTGCTGAAAGACAGAGCATTTGTTTCATTGTGAGCTGTTAATGGCGAGCTGTTTTACAGGTTTACTCTCAAAGACATGATTTCTAACAAGCAGTGAGGGGGCAGCAGCACAGTGCCAAGGAGGCTGAGATGCTGCTTCTCCTCCTGCACCTGTGCTGTGACCAGGCTGCTGGTGCTGCCATGCAGGCATTGGGCACAATCAATGTAAGCAGAAACACTGATGCATCATGTCCTGCTCTGCCTGTTCTGCCCTTCCTGCCTCTCTCCCCCACTCTGCAGGGATGTACACAACATACCTACAAGCATGACAGTAACATTCAGAAATTCACAAACAGGCAGTTAATTGTTCATGTAAAATATGCATAAATATGAAGGAAAATACTCAGGTGCTTGTGTGTAATGGGTAACTGCTTCTCACGGACTCCCTAATTACACTGGGGATAACCAAGGGCCTTCACTCATCTCTGGGAATCTACCGCAGTGCTCCCTCATTTCAGTGGTTCCAGGACCCATCCCTGAGTGATACACCCAGCTGCATCACAGCCATGCTTTGCACAAACACAGCATGCTCTGGTTCTTTAAAGAACTAAATTTTTTGTGCCACTGAACAGACCAGGAACTCTGCCTCTCCTGTGCCACCCTTCCTCAAACCAGGAAAAGGCTGTCTTGTCCAACATCATCTCTCCCTGTCAGACTTATTTCACTTTCCTGCACTACTGCTGCACTCCACAATTACTGCTTTCTGCTCGGGCAACTGCACATGCCACAGAACCCCATCTTGGTCTCATGAGGTCAGGTCTGGAGTTCAGTCTCATTCCTATTCTGTTGTTCACAACCCGTGTAAGCAGCCCTGTGCCACCTGCCTTGACACCTGCCTTCTCCAGAAGGACCCATACCACGAGGAAGGAAGGGAAACTCACTAAGTGATCCCTGTCCCCCCCCTCAGCTGTTTTCACGCCGTGTTTACATGGCCTGGATTCCTTACCCAGGGTCACTGTAACTGCTGAGAGCACATCAGTTACACGTGGCTGCTGGAGCTGGCCGGTCACGCAAACTGAAAAAGAAAAGAGCACAAAGGAGGACTTGAAAGCCCAGAAAGCAAAGTGAAAAGGCCAACACGTCTATAGAAAGACTTTAGGTTAATAAGATTCCATCCATGCCCCTGACCTGCAGCCTCACCTTCACTGGGATCACTCTCTCCACTCGTTGCATTCTCTACTTCCTCATCCGCACGAGAATCACTACATTCATGGTCAAAATTCACCTGATGGTCATTTCCCATTGCCTCTGTTATCTCCTCCTGTGCTGATCTATCATCTTCAGAAACTAGCACAAAATCACAGAAGAAGCAAGGAAGAGAAACCATCAGAAAGCAGGAAGGACAAAGTCCTTCAGCTCTTGCAGCCTGACTGGAGGTATGCGGGGTTACTGCAGAGTGATTGGCACCAGGATCTTCTTTTTAGATTAACATCAAACAGAAACAACCATTAGAAAAAAGGGAGGGGTTGAGAGCAGGGGGAGAAATTCATGCAGGAGCACCTACTGAGACGTTAATCAGCCATCTTCCACAGCACATCCACAGACCTGCAGGATACTTCTGTGAGGATGGAGGGATTCAAAACAAGCAACAACACTGACTAAGGGACACAAAATTGTAGTTGTTCCATAACTGTTTTTCTTTAAAAAATGTGTTTCCCTATTTTAAGCTGCCAACTACATTTCTGATGATTCCTCACTTCCTCAAACTAAGACATGTGACTCAAGTCCTCTACTTATCTACAGGTAGGCTGGGAAGTCACCTTCTGCCCCATACTTGCAGTGGCTGTGATGGTTCACAGTCAGCCCTTCACTGCAAGGGAGACGTAAAGGCCATGGACGGTGCCCAAAGAGAGGCAAGGAAGCTGTGAAGGGATACACGAGTACCTTCTGGTTGTTTATCACACAGGAATACAGAGTGTTGTAGCAGCTGGAAAACAGTCCAGCAACTGATTCTCCATGCTGACTATGACAGCGCTTGAGCATAACACACAGGCAAACACAGCAACACTCGCATGTACTGATCACAACACAGTTCTGCACAGGGACTGTACTCACCACCTCCTTCATCACTCTGAGGAGACTCTTCATTTCCATCCTCCACTTCCATCATATTTTTTTCCAAAGGCACTGAAACATTTTTCTCTCCACTGTCCCTTCTGTTGTTTGCTTTCTTCTCTTCTTCTCCTCTTATGCTACTTTCCACTGACCCAGCCTGTTTCATTTCCCCAGTAACATCAGGACTTTGATGCTGTATCTCCAGTATGTTTTCATGAAAAGCTTCAGTATTTTCCCTTGATGTCAGAGCTTCTGTTGTTGTCGTTTCTGCTTCATCCATTCCTTCCTCTTCCAAAGAGAAAGTTTTCTGACTGTCCTCTGTTCTGAACAGTTTATTTTCCCCACTCTCATTTCCATATTGTGCACATGCTGTGTTATCAGATGCTTCTTTGATATCACGCTCCTCTTTGCCTTTAACATTTTCCTTCATCTTCTCAGTATCAGACTCATCTTCACTGCTATACTGAGTGCTGCTGGATGACAGAGAGGGTGCAGAGCTCCCATCTAGAAATAGCAAAACACAAATTTAGTACTTGTTACTAAAGACCATTTGCATTCACTGGGCACAGACAGACGAGTGTCTGATGTGAACCTCTGAATTAAGCCATCTCAGGATATAGAGACAAAATTCCAATAACAGTAATAGAAGAGCACTGTCCAAATGTATTAGTGTTAAAATCAAAGCCATGCTACATCACTCTCTTTCTGATAATGGAAATGAACATAGGTAGCAACATCAACCACATGGAAATACACTTCCGAAAACCCCTGTAAGTACAATTTTAAAAGATTTTAGAAAAGTTTCTTGAGTGCAGTTTGATAAAAGGTTTCAACAATTGCAACAGTCCTTCAGTGCAGTCACATACAGCACTCAAGTAGAACTGGAAATGAGGATCACTGCATCCTCTAATATACATGGAACACCATGTGAAATTCATAGATGTAAGTGTTCAGGAAAACAAACACCGCTAATTACCCATTAACATTTAGCTGTACAGTAGAGCTTGTTGCTCTCTTGGGCATTGCCAGTGTCCAAAGTTCACACAGATTCAAAAAGCAATTAGTCAAACTCAAAGAAGAAAAAGCCTCTTAGGCTCACTAAGCAAAAGAGACCAGTTATTTGCAGTGGTAGGAAAATCCACTGAGGAAGCAGCACCGAATTCTTGTTCATTTCTTACTCCTTTAAGCATCTGATCTGAGTTTACATCGGGTATTAAACTTCATACAAAAAGACTGGATTTGTCTCCAACCTGCAACATCTTCCATGAGCATCTGCATCATTTTTATTTCATCTCAAAAACACAAAAATGATATTTACATTTAACTTGAGAAAAGAGCTCGCACATTAGCACTGGCAAATGAAAGGAATATAAACAAATTAATGTTTTAAAAAAGCAGTAAATGGAGAAGTCATAGCACACTATGACAAGCTAGAGGCACATAAATCACCTCAGGATCACACAGAGCCACAGAGGAGAAATTGAGAGAAATGAACTGCCATGCTACAAGGAAGAGAAAGCTCACTTTTGGTTATTCACCATGTGGTGAATGGAATTCTTGTACTGTTTGTCTAATAAATGAGAAACTGAGAGTTTTGCTTCTCTGTGAAGATGCGCGGCCAGGAAAGATGAAGGCCAACAGGTAAAACATTAGACTTTACAGGGGCTGATTAAAAAGCTGAATAATAGAAAATGCTATTTACATATGTATGCTAATATATATACATATATATATGCTAAAAATATATAAATAAAATATAAAATATTTGCTAATGTAGATATATATACGCTAACCATATATTCTGGGATAACTTAGTCTTTCTGAATTAGTAATAATAATGCCTAGAACACCTCACTGCACACCTTTGTGCCTACACCTGGATCAAGAACCACAGCACATCACACCGACTCGCTCTTTGTCACAGCCAGACTTGAACTAGAGTGCTCTGGAGGTGCCTGAGGCCATGGATGGGCCCTGTGCAGCCTGAGCTGGTGACAGCACCCAGCCCATGGCAGGGGCGGGCCGGGGGGGCCGTGAGAGTCCTTCCACCCCCACCATGCTGCCATTCTATAACCCTCAAACACTGCCTAAGCTCTGCCTGCAGCACAGAAAGCTGAGGTGATGGCGCTTCGCTCTCCAAAGCAGGATAGCAGCAATGATGTAGCAGGGTATAAAGCTGAGGTTCCAATTATTCAGTCATTGAAGAGAGTAATTCTCAAATCTAAAAGGCATTATTTCAGGCGTCCAGGTGACTTTTGAAAACGTGCACTTTTCATCTTAGAAGGTGTAATGGTCACGGCTTCAGGGATGCCTGCGATCATTACATGTTTGCTCACAACATTTAGGGCTAATCTGTTGACTGGCACCACCTCCACTCCCCCCACTAAACATTTCAGCAGTGTCTGCTGTGAGCTGGCACACACTCACAGCGCCCCACAGATTTGGCTGCAGTTCAGTGACAGATGGTAGAATCAATAAGAACAGACAAGATAGCCATCTTCTACCAGTTCAGTACCAACTCAATTACATAATCTTTCCACACAGATTCAATATACATTACTGAACGTACACAAAATGTAAAACAAGCACAGGTCAACGTCTGTGAGCCTCATTACATAAAAAGCTGACCTCGTTTGCCATTCTCTGAGGTACTGTCAGAACGCCCATCACTCTCATCTTTCTCACTGTCAGAGACCTGCAGTGCCTTCTGTGACGCGTCTTTACTCTCCTCTTCATAGTCTAAATTATGTTTTTCATCATCTGGGGATGACTTTGACATTCCATTCCTTTGATCACCAGTCTGTCCTTCTTCATTAACTTCATCTGCTTCAAAATCTTCATCATACTCTAAAATAGAAGAGCCATACTATGAAACAGCAGATGGAATTCACAACTCTTGAAGTTCTTTTTCAGCAGATGGAGGTTAACTACATTAATTTTCTTTTCCCTTTGTGCTTACTCACTCCTTTTAGAAGACATGAGATAATCTAAGACCATAGACAGGAATTGCAAGAGTACAATATCATAGAAAAGCATCAAGTTCTTCAATAGGTAGAGTAGTAAAAATGCAATAAAGCTACAGAATGATGTAACAAGTATAATTAATACACTAAAAACAAATTAAAAAAAAACACTAGCCACTGAGGAGACTAGAAGAGTTAGGCAAACTCAGAAATAAAATGCAAGACAATCTCTTATTACAGGAGAAAATCTTGTTGCAATGAAAAAAATATAGAAGTAGCAGAGAAAAGCAGAGAAAGGTGATATACAGTAATTGGGAAATAAGATAAACGTGGATTGACATGGCTAATTAACAGAGAAGTGACTTACAAAGTGAATTAAACCCAGCTAAAGGGGGCTGCAGACGAACATTCTATTTTCACACTTCTCCAATATGTTCATTCAGTTCCCAGGTGAAAATCTTGGTGAAAAATAAAGCTTACAGCAGAATTGCCATTTTTGTATCAACAGGGTCTGGCCTTCATCCCAGACTGCTGGCCCAACAACTTGTAACATATGACAGATAACTCTGTTCAGATCTATAGGCAAGAATTCTCTTTATGCATATACATTAGAGCACACTTTCCTTTCCAGACAAGGCTGCACTACTTAACATCCCAGGCACTGGAATGCACAGCAAAGCCAGGATTACCATTGACAACTCAGCAGGTTCGCTGCCAGCACCAGCTCATGGCACAGCAGAGGCAACACATCTGCACTGTGCAGAAGAGCAGCCACTGCTGACACACCAGCTGCCCCTCAGGCCATCATTTCTCACCTTTCACCATAACTGCTCACTACTTTCTCTTTTCACCAGTACTTTTAAAGTCCTGAAGTGACTGGATACCAAAGACAGAGGTGAAGAATATCTGATGCAAAAGCAATTAAGCAAATAAACAATTATCCAGACAAAGAGGATTAAGGGAATAAGTAGATTTATTTTCTGTACTGTAAAATTGACAGATTCCAACAGCATTGCTAGAAGTAAGGCCTTTGGTATCTCAGGAAGGTGCCTAACAGCCTGATTAACCACAAAAATATCCACTGGGAATAACGAGGATGCTGTGCAAAAATCATGAAAGCAAAAAAGAAATAGGAAGTAGGAATGAAAGCCTCTCTCCAAGTAAGACATACTCCAAAAAAGGGCTTTATGCTGAGGTGTAGTGAAAGAACAGGTGGAAATATCTGTCCCTTCCTTCCAAGGCAGCTGGGTACACCGCTGGTGTATGCCAACCAAAGACAAAGCAGACTGTGTAGGTGGCACTGGTTTGTTCTCAGTATGAAGTCATTTTCATATTGCAGATGTCATCTTCGCCTGACATATGAAACGGCCCTTAGGGAGAATTACAGCAAGAGCAGATGCTCTCTGCTCCTTTCTTTTAAATTCCAATCAACAGAAACCAAGTGGGACTTGAACAAAAGGGGCACAATCAGGCAGCCACATCTGGTGGTGGGAGCGCACAGGAAAGGACAACCGTCCCAGTATCACAGACAGCCAGAAAGTGAGCTGGGGCAGGCACAGAATCGCAGAGCAACCCAAGTTGGCAGGGACCCACAAAGATCATCAAGCCCAATTCCTGGCTCCACACAGAATCCAAACCCTACACCTGGGAGCAGTGCCCAAACACTTTCTGAGCTCCAACATCTAGGCTACATGCCCACTGCCCTGGGGAAGCATAGTGGAAAAGAGACTGGAAAGAGCTTTAGGTGAACAAAGCATCTCACTGCCACTGGCAACAGGTAAGAGAGCAGACCAAAGTATTTCACCAGGTTCTCAATCTTGCTGACATTTTGCTGCTGCACATCTCTCTCACCTCCCTCCCCACAACGTAGCATCAGGAGGTAGGCAGTCCTCCCCCTCCCACCCCAGCTGTCACCATCTCTGCATTCATCTCACACTGATGTCCTGTTTCAGACCCACTGGATCCCTACTCCCACACAGCCTCATTTCTTCTTCCTGCTCTTCTCCACCTGCTGCCATTCTGTCTCCACTGCTGTCCCTTCACTGTGCCTCGCCCCTCTGCTCTTTTCCCATCCACCTCAGGCTCTTGTTTCAGCCTTGCTGAATTGCCTGACTTGCTTCCTTGGCTCTTACAAAAGCCTCTCATTCCATTACTTGGATGAAAAGACCCCTGCTTAGTTTATTGCCCAGATACAGTTACTGCCCACTGACCCACCCCCAGCACATTCCTCACATGTGAGGTATGCTCTTCAGGTGAAGCTGGGGGCCCACAATCCTATACTTTCTCCAGAATCAGCCTCTCCTAGATTTCATCTCACACTTGTGTTTCGGAATACTGTACCATTTTTACCAGTATCTTCCTGACTATCTTCAGTCTCACAATTGGGTAGTTTCGTCCCTTCTTCTCTTTGGTAATCCTGTCCAGTCTCCATTTTGTCCTCAACGGTTTCCACATCTGCTTTGTGACTTGGTAAGATGACTAGCACCGATTCTTTGCTTGATTTCTGATCAGTGCTGCTACCACTTGGCTCACTGTGAACTCCATCTTTCCAGGAACCCACTTGCTTTCCCCCACAGTCCTCCTCCATCTCCCTCTTGGGAGGGGACGGCTTTTTGTCCAGACCCATCGCAATAATGCATCTACAAAAACAAACAACAAAAAACAATACAAGGAGTATTGGGAAATGTGACATTCTGCCAGTGCACAGTGCAAAAAGAGCAGACAGTGGCCTATTCATCTCATTACTAGATGTGAAATCAGGTACATATCTGCCTCCACTTCACCGCTCAGACAAGGATACAGACAGCTCTGAGGAACACTCTCAAATCCTCACATGCTCCACAGACACAGATCTGCCTTTAAGGACAGTAAGGCCATCCCCACAATTGAATTATAAACAAATCAAGATTATCAGAAGTGAACATCAGTCCAGCGGTTGGCAACCCTGCCCACAGTAGGGATGTTGGAATTATATGATCTTTAAGGTCTTTTCCAACCCTGTCCATTCTTGATTAATTCAAGTTGCACCAAGCATGATCTGCACAGATATAATTACTGAGACGGGAGAGAAGCTCCAAGTGTGTTGGATCCAGATTCTGCTTTAACACCAAATAACATGATAACCTGGCTTCTACAGTGATGACACTTTTTAATTTGTCTGCAGAGTGAAATAATTGTGGGTGAAGAAGACCCAATCTAGATTATTTTAAATATCTGTTCTGTTTTTCCTGTCTAACAGGAACCCGAACTGCTAGAACACAAAGCACTTGGAGCAACACATTAAGACTGCTCTTCTAGCATAAAGAAAATGAATGGCAGACCCTCTATTTTATGGTTAGGAGGCTCATGAAAATAATCAAAATTCATATTCAATACTCTTATATTCAGCAGCCAGTAGTATTTCAGCAGAATCCCACCTTAGAGACAGCGTTGTTTAAAAATGAAACATACATTTTTTCCACTATCACAAAGAAAATCCCAAAAACTACAGTTTACTAAACAGCACCAGATTATTCCCTACAGATACTATCAGAAACACGCAGGTAGCACACTTATATTGCACCACCACTACTCCTCCTGGTGAATCACTGATGGCCCCCTGGCAAGCTGATAGATGAGTGCTATGATGCAAACATCGCCCACTGCCATGAATACTTCACAGTGTATTTGAAGAGGCAGCAGAAAATCAGCAGATTTGGATAACAACTCTAATACTATAATGTGATAAAAATACAGCAATAATAGCAAAGCAGCACAATCCTAGGCTGCAGCAAATGAGAACAAGCTCAAAAGCAGCCATGGATACAGAAACAAAAGAAAAAAGCTGCTTACTGTTGGAAGGCCTCAGGTAGGCAGGGATCTCCAGCAAGATACCCTCACCTCCACTGCCAACCCTTAAATGAGGTCTGGGAAGGGGTGGATCCTGGCTCCAGCCCTTCCAGTCACTCAGGTGCATTGCATTGCATTACATGCACCTGAGCCCCCCTGGGTTGGCCCCGCCTTCCCACCAGGTGCTCAATTATCATTTCAGGCCATGACTTAGCATTTCCACTACAAAATCCTTGAATATAGGCCTTTGAAGGGTAAAAGCTCAGTTATGCACTTTCCTAGAGGTGTTCAGAAACCAACCAGGCTCTACAGAGCTGTGGTACACCAGGAAGATTAATAACAAGGAAACAACACTCTAAAAACTGAGCTTGTAACACTTTATGAAAAAGGACATTTGTCTCCGCACCTATAGCAAGGAGATGCTCCCTCCACATTGAGAAATCCAAAGTATCCATGTCTGCCTCCAAGCCTGGAACGCTTCTGATGTCTGTACTCACAGCAAGAGCTCAACCTGTCCACTTGCATTCCATTGAGAAAAAAGGTGAGACTGAATGGGAAACCACGGTGCCTCTTGGAGACGAACTGAAATGTCTCTGAAACCATGGAAAGGAGAGAGGTCAAAGAATAAGTTTGTGCTTTACTGTCAGCCCACTGCATTTGTTGGGCTCCATCTGCATCGTTGCCAGAGCAATCAGCTGTTTCAGGTCAAGTTCTTTCATTCCCAGCTTTATAAATTAATTGGTAAAACCCTACCCTCCTCTGAACACAGCAGTCCTATCTCTTTCCAACTCAGAACTATGAAGATGGACACAAACATAACAAGCTAAAACTTCATCGCAGTGTAGCTCCTTGCAGAGTGCAGTCCAGGTTCTAGGTCAGTACCACTGCAATGTTAGTGGCTCCAGGCCTATAGTAACATGGTCTTACTGATAAGCAACACTAAGCAGCTGAAAGATATCATTTCTGGAGTCTTTTCAGTCCATTCAGTAAGGGTACTGCTAGGCATCTAAATGGTAGGGGCACTGATGCTGCTGCTGAGTTGTATGCCAGGAGAGATTGGGCTGTACTGCCTTTAACCACAGCTCATAGCATCCTTTCAAAGCAAACTGAGCACACCTCAGTAGGGAGGAAGTCACACTGCTCTGTCAGGTTCCCCAAGAGGTGCAAATGTGTCTCAGAGCCACAAAAGCACACACAAAAGACACCTTTTGTATGGCTGGGACAAAGCTGCAACAAACATCTTTGGGCCAGATCTATGGGCACACTGCTGTGCATCCATAACCCCGGTGAACAGGCTGAAGTGCAGGGATCTCTGCACAATGTTCCCCTATTCAGTGAAAAGACAAATCCAGACATGGCCAGTTCTGCGAGCTAGAATGAGGCACATAACTCTCTGCTTCACCAGTGGAAGTCTCCCAGTCATTCCCTCTTCCTAACTTCCCAGAACAGAATATTGATGAGATTGACCAGTATGAGCAACTGTAAAGAAACTGATGGAGTTGCATTCACATAGAAGGGATGGGAACTGGGCTCTTTCTAGTTACTTTTCCTTCTGGAATAAACATGTACTGATGTACTGCAGCAAGTCAGAAAAAGATAACCTGGATTTAAGGACAGTTTACTGCTACAACTATTTTATTAACTATACATCTCCATACAAAATTAATCTAAGCTACAGCATTTTGTTAAATTAGCTCTTTAAACTCTTTACATCATAATTCTAAGACAAGTTGAAAAAGGAATTGTAACCTCATCTCCAACTGAGAAGCAGAAGATCCAGTTTTAGTTCAGAGGCAGACAGAGCACAGTCCCTGGATGCACACATATCAAGATTGAACTCAGCTGAAATCACTTCAATATCACATCAGTGTTTTAGCCAAAAAGAAGATGTTGCCGGTATCAAAATGAACTCCTCCCATCTTTATCCTTACCTCCTTCCAACAGCTTGCCTTTGTAGACACAAAGGTTTTCTCCTCCACAATGCTGCTGATAGATTTTGATTTCATCTCTATAATCAGAATCATCGTGAGACAAATGCACACTTTTTCCCAGAAAGATCATGGTAACAAATGCATTGCTGTGTAATGAGGGCTTAGGGAGTTCTCCAGAATTCTGCAGCAGAAAATACACAAAAATGTACTGTTTTCAACCATAACAAAGGTGAACACAAAGATCACATGCACGCCACCTGCATCTGAGACTTTCAGCGTTTTAAGACAGGCCTTGAGCTGCTCAAGATGAAAAGTGTTTTACAGTTCTATTGCAGAAAGGCAATAAAAGATTTTGGACTGAAAATCCTTTGTATTGAATTGTGTGAGATTGAAGGAACCAAATTTAATGATCCAATCCTGTATTCCCACAGCTTTACTTCCAGGAGCCAAAGCTGGCTGAAGATCCAATGTAAAATATGAAACTTTCATACACTCCTAAATTTTGCTTAAGTTCTGAGTATGTCAGCTAGGAAGGTAATATACTTGCCCATGAACACAAAAGTAGACTGAAATAACCTACCTTGGCTACAAGTTGCTCTAAGCCATTTGGTGCAGTGGTGGGACGAAATTGTCTCCTTCTGGAAGTCCCATTTCTCACTGCCTTTACACTCCTGTCTCCTTTTTGCAGGGTAGGAGGTGGCACTGGTATCAGATAGTTGTTAATGACAGGGAGTCGGTATGGGGATTTCCCAGACGCATATTCCATTGAGTTCATAAGTCTTAACCCACTTCTCTCTCTCTACAACAACAACAAAAAAAGTAACTGCTAAAAAGGCCATGCAAAAATAGCTACTGAGCATAACTGAACCAACCATGGTTTGACTGCTCTTTGCATTTAGTAACATACATACTTTTAGAATTTCAAGCATCAAGAAGTTCTGTGAGAACCTTTCTGTGCCAAATGCCTTCTTTTTCCATTCGAAAAACAACAGGCACAAATGGAGAAACCAAGGTCAGTTGCTTGAAAATATCACACACAGATAAATGTCCTGAGCACAAGCAGAAAGAACTCTGCACAACCTGACTATTGGGGGGGGGGGAGTGAAAAAGGAGAGTTTGAGTCAAGGCTGTTGTCAACTGTTTGGCAGGCACGTCACCAGCAGTAAGTGTACAGCTCTGGGAACTACAGTACTGGGCAGTACTACAAAGCTGTGCCTAACAGGCATTGTTTTCCAAATGAAATAGGGTCTCACCCCACTAGCAAACTGCTGGTAATTTTCAAGTGTGCGGCACTTTTGTTTAGAGCCTGAACTCCTTGGAACAGCCCCTGCTGCAGCGCAGCTGTGGAGCGGCTGAAGTCGAAGTGGGTATTGCATATTTCCTGGAGCTGTATTTGGTCGATGGGAAGAAGCCTAGAAGAGGAAAAAGAAAACAGCTAGAATATCTCAGGGCATAGCTTCCATACAGAACAGCACCATACAGGAGAAAGATACAGTGCCAATGAAGGTAATCAGCATCAAAGAGTGGTGCTCAGATACCTTCAGGAAATTTAATTTTCTAGTACCTCTCGGTCTTGTAGAGCCAGAACCCTTTAGGAATCTCTAATTAAGAGTCCAAAAACTGTTCTGTTCATTCACAGTACAGCCTTGAAACAAAGGCAGTGAACTCACAGGAGCTGCAGCAATATGCTCTGCTTTGGTGACTTGAACGCATGAACGCTGAGAAAACGCACAATGAAAGCATGCTCATCTTTATTCAATTCTCAGCATTTCTCTGACATTTTTTCTTTCATCCAGAATATCAAGTAAAATGTTGACATCTAAGAAAACGTATTAAAAAATCACTTACTGCCTTTAAAAAGGCCAACTCCTTGGATCTTTGTTGATCAGAAGGATGTCCACCTCTATAATCAACTGTAGGCCCAGGAGCCCTCTGTATGGGACAGGGAGGAGAAGGTCATTCAGTTCTAAATATCACCAAATATCATTATTGAAACCAGTAAGAACTGGAGTGTATTTTTGGCCTTTGATCTTAGATTTTGGGATCATTGCACTTCCTCAGTGCACTAACATTTCTTCTTTGCCTGCTAACAGAGTAGGGAGATTCTGAGCGGAGCTCCAAAGCACAGCCTTCTGGAAGAGCGTTCTCTTATTCCACCTCTTCAGCTTCTTTTTCTAAAGGGCCTCCACTGATGTCAGGGCTTTACAACATATGTAGACTTTGCCTACAGCCATGTGATGATGATATTTAATGTACATATTTACATATTTAACTTTGGGCAACATGGCAGATAAAAAGGAAAGATTAAAACAGATTTATCACGAAGCAAATATATTTTCACATGTTTTAATGCGCCATTCCTGCAACATCAGCTTCTCTAGACTTCTCTTTAATGTAACATGAAGTTGGCCACAAATGAAGGATGAGGATCTTGTGTGCAACCATCAGGGCAGTCGATGGCATAGGTTAAGCACAGAAGTTACAGGTATATGTGCACACTGGTTTGTGTGTGCTTGCATTACAGCATATGAAGTATTTGGTGGAACTCACCAATTGTGAACGAGCAGCTGGTTCTCCAGCCATTAAAGGATGGCGTCCGTAAGGATTTCTGGAGCCAAGCGGTGGGTGTGGGGAGTGCACAGGGTTAGCATCTTCCACTGGTCTTCTGGGTCGCTCCATCTAGAAGAACAACAGTGCACGTGTCTGAGGTACTAACCAACAGCCATGTTTGAGCTCACTTCTGTCTGTCTTTCACTGGATGGTGATGGCAGTCAGCCTGCCTAGGTCGAGTGGAAGATCTGCTAAGGAAAGAAACAAAATAAAGAGAAGAAGGGAAGAGCGAGAGAATAAGGGAAAAGATTTGTTCCCATCTCTATTTCATTTCTCTGCAGTGCTCTACAACCAAATTCAATTCACCAGCCTTTATTTCTCTCCCAGCCTTGGCTTGGTTGAAGATCTCTTTTAACTTTGAGTGCTTCCACTACTTCCTCGCCCCACTGCCCCTTCCTACCTTTTCTTCTCCAAAGCACCACATTGGGCTGACCACCCTTCTGGAAATAGAGAGCTGTGTCTCTCACTCTCTCTGTCATCTGCCATTCCTTTCCTTTCAGACTGGTTACTCAGGCAATTCCAGTTGAGGTAAGAATTGAATTACTGATAACTCCTACCAGGTCCTTGAATACCAGTGTAGCACCACGGCAGAGCATTTACCCACAGGCATTTCCCTTACATTGCTCACTGAAAGTAGCTTTCATTTATGTTCCAAATTTACTCCAATCCAGAATCCCTTAACGGGATGTTTTCATCACACGCTTTCCCCAGTAGAATTATGCAGCTTCCATTTCTCTAGCAGCAGTTCAGGCAGTAAATTATGTTTTTGCAGTTACCAGAATAATGAGTATTTTTCAAGTAAATTTCCTTTTTTTTTTCTTAATTACTCATAAATGCACTACTTAATTCTAAGAGATTTGACATCATTTTTCCACTGCTCAAAGAAACAGCTATCTTCCCAATATATTCCTCTCAATGTATGCAGGCTCCTTATAAAGAAATAAGATGTTGAGGATATTTCAGCCAAAATGAGAAAAAAAATATTCCCATATGCACCCAGGTGACTTCATGCAAAGAAGAACCATTGACTTCTGTGGGACTTGCCTGGCAGTCACAACCACAGAATCAAGCTTTACCTACATGACACCAAAGGGAAGACCTCAAACCTTTCTTCATTACTTACACGCTGGTTCTGGTAAATATCACGTGGAGAGGCCAACAGCTGATAACATGAGCTCAGTGCTCAGCAGCAATCAAATGCAGACAGAGTCTAGGATTACTAAGAGGGAAGAGCTGCATCACTTATCCTAAATTATTCATCCAGTTCTGGTTTGCCATTTCAAAACAGAAACAAAGAACTAGAAAAGGTTAAAAAAAATGTTAACAGTAATGAGAAGCCTCATGTGTGAAAGACTCAATAGACTGAGGCTCTTCAGCTTGGAACGCTGAGAAGGAATATTAGAAAGGCATGCAAAGCCATGTCTTGGAAAAGGGGAGCAGTTGTTAACTTTGTCATACTGCAAACAGTGAAGCATTGGATAGAATAATCAGACAATAGGTAAATGAGTTACTGTGCAGAAATGCAAAGGAAGAAGTACTATTTCACACAATTTGTTAAATTGCTCAACCAAGAATTTTGCAGAAGTACACTCAGAAGAAATCAGACACAAGCATGGAAGTTTCTGAATTGCAGAGTAGAAGATGTAACCCGGATAATCCCCTGCTTGCCTGTTTACTTATTCCATAAGCAACAGAGGCAGGACACCTGTTTCAATAAATCTCTGGCCTGACTCATTATGGCTGTTATTTAACGCAGCAAAACTGTCACATTCCACCAGCATTCAGTAGCATTCAAGTCTTACCCTGGTTTTCTGCACCCTCTCCTTCCTTACAGAACTTTCAAGTTTCCTTCTTACTTCCAGCTGATGATGACACTGTCAATGTAAGAGAAAGAAGAATCTCAGTAAGAGACATAATGAGGTGTCAACACAAGAACACTTGTTTCTGTTCTGCTTATCACTTGCCCTCTCCCTCATCATTACCCTTGCTGAACCCTATTATTAAACCGCTGGTGATTCAGTTCATTTGCATTGCACCTCTGTATCTTAACACTGGTAAGGGAACAAATGAGCATTTTAAAGCTGCAGGGATCAGTTGTGTCCGTGATACAGAGCAGGGATGTGCTCAAATAAGACAAATAACTAAATTATTATGACTTGGAAAAAAAAATTAGACAAACTCGTCCTGTAGATATTATCTTATAACCTATTAATTTTAACTAGTTTTGTCATCGCGTACAGGAAGAAATAGGAGGATTCAGGTGTATCACTAAAGCTATCTTTTCTACGCTTCTCCAGCTCCAGCCTTTGTGTTGGTTACATGGCATCTCTGTTCAACTCCATTCAAAATGGCAGGAGCTCTTTGGAGAAATCACTTACCAGGGTGTGTTGTGTGGTCACCGTGTGCCTACGTCTCTGCAGGAAAAGGAGATGAGTAGATAAGGGCCTGAGTTACTCTGAGAGCTCCAGCTGCTTTCTCACCACCCTTTACTCCCAAAGGGAAGTGCTCCTGGATTACAGCAGCAGCACAGTACTTTCTCCTACAGATTGCTCATTCCCCACATTAAACAGAGCCATCTCAAGACACCCTGCACCTATTTAACACCACGGGGTGTTAAAGCAGTGAGCCAATGCAGCAAGGCTGAGGCAGTGCACAGCATAAGAACTAAAGTCCAACGGAGGTTTCACGTGAGGTATGCCAAGCACAATAACTGCCCTTTTTCCAAGCAAAGGAGAGCCTTTCATGGGAGCGTGGGGGCACAGCTACTGAAAACAATCCAGTACGAGTTAACAGCCACCAGTGCCAGTAAAAAGGACCTGAGAAGGCTTGCCCACCAGCAGTGAATGCATACCTCCATGTCAAGGACCTTCAGAAATACGGCCCGCGCCAGGCACTCCTGAACGTATCTCTGGTGATCCCTCCTCAGAGCATTCCGGCGGTATTCTTTCTCTGGTATTATTCTTCCACTTTTTGAGATCTGCCATAAAAAATGTAAAACATAACTAAAAAGAAGAGGAGGACAAAATGAACTTTTCTAAACAGAGTGCAGCTTCCCAGGAGCATGACTTTCTCACCCATTAGCCATCACCTCTTGTTTCTGCCATGGTGCTGGGGCTCACCTTCCCAGCACAGGACTGCAGTTTCACCATGGACCCAATCAGCCAAACGAAGAGAGCAGGAGAGAAGCAGTCACAGTTCCTAACAGCTGAGGCTCAGCCTTACTCTTCATGGGCTATCCCCCATAACTCAGCAGAGAGGAATTAAATACTTGCCTTCCTGCTGTGTAAGGGTTGCATCTGCCTCTGCACAAAAATCCACTCAAGGATTTTTAAAAATACTGAGTACATTTACCTTTACCAAATCTTACAGTTTTCCACTGAACACTTGAAGAACAGCTCTGAGACTATTTAAACAAGGAGAGTCCAAGCATTTCCAGTGCCTTTCAACCTTTCAGCACGTAGCTCAGCTACACCCAGATCCCTGCCGTTCTGTTTCCAGCCCTATACGCCACAGCCCCAGTCACGACTCCGTGGATCCTGCTGACCAACACTGGTAACAGTGCAGTGGGAAATGCCTGAGTTAAACAATCCTGCCCGAGACAAAGCACAATCACAGGGCTTCAATCTGGCACAGCATCATTGTGGCTGTTTGGCATGGGTCAAATTCTTACCAAGGATAACTCATCCTTCTAAGAGGTAAACAAGAGAACATCAGTATTTTGACTGCTGGAATATTAAAATTAACAACGCAATTATTTTCTTTCACAGAAAAGGAAACTTTTCAGTCTCACCAGTCCTGATCTCTGAAGATGCCTCCTTATCCGAGCATTGCTGAAATATCCAGCCAGGTGTTTGTCTGTCAGGCTGTTGTAGGTTGCGAGGAACCTGAAATGAAATCAACACGGATGCCATGAAATCCCCTTGACAGAGTCACTTTTTGCTGGTTACAATTACCCAACAAAACGCTGCCCGATGATTCATGCCCACTGTGCTGTCAGACAGCCCATTAGGTTACGCAGAAGCAACACCTCGTGCCCCAAGAAGAACACACAAGGAATGGGCTTCTGTAGGACACGGCAGCTGGGTGCCCAGCAGGGCGCCAGCACTGAGGTACAGGTTTCAGACAGCCCACATCTGAAGGCCTCCCCAGCAACAATCCCACATCAGCTGCCTCCTCCGAGCACATCAGCCAGCCCCCCGCCCTTATTCTGGTACGTGGCACTAAATGCAAAGATCAGAGCTTCTAAGAACTGAACCTGATGTAGAAGAGTTGAACACAAAAATGGAAGGCTCCATAATTAGCCTGCTTTTAAATAGTTCTTAGCACAACCTTCCCTCATTTCAGCCCCCGCAAAGCAAGACAAATAACAACATGGCAGTAGGCTTCATTTTTTTAATATTCTAACTCCATTTACGTTGATAAAATTTATATGATCAGATGTATATAATGCATTTATACTGACCTGTTATCTGTGTACACAGATGAAATACTGTTTTAATTACACAACAAGCTTTTTTTGGCTTTAAATTTAAATGCCCCCGTACCTCTAGTACTTATATTTCAATGGGATAATATAAAATAAATGTCCATCGCCAGGCTGCGTTACCATGCACAGAAATATACACAAGAAAGGAAAGAGCAACAAAAGAACAGTCTGAGGAAGATGATGGATTTACAGGGAATTCACCTGGGGTTTCACAGCAACCTCACCAACAGCCTACCAACAATACGCTGAACTTCATACCAACAGTGCTGTGCCCCCCTATGCATGTTGACTAAACACCGGTGCTGTAGCAGGGGTGCTGCATCACTCTCTTCATTCACTGCTTGCATTTGCATTCAGAACTGCAGATCACACCAGTGTCACCAAGTGTTTGCCTGTGGCATCACCTGCAGACAGCATACGGAGGCTGAGGAGAAACCCCAGTCCCACTCCTTTCCAATCCACCTGGTTCCTTCCATCTAACGTTTCACAGGCTGCATTACAGTAAAAGGCACTTCCCCTCTGACCACAAAAAACTTTCTAAAGCAAAAACTCAACACACAAAAAACTTCCTGCTTCCTCAAGGAGAGGGGAAGAGTTGGCAGGGACCTTCGGAGGTCACTGGACCGACCCAGAGCAAAGCCTGGCGCTCAGTGAGCACAGCCCTGCTCTCCCACTGCAGAGGCCAGCCCTGATCCCCTTCCTGGGCTGACAGCCCACCAGAAGAGATGCTATCCGCGGGTGCCCAGAGGCCCTGGAGGAGCCGTGATGGAAGCAGCATGCACTGCACAGCCCCAGCCCCTCCTGGTCTGTGCCACAAGGCAGCTTTACTGCTGGCCAGTGGGGACTGGCAGCACCTCGGCTGCGCCCCTCGTGGGCCCGTGTCACTGACACTGCCTTGGCAGCACCTCCACAACTCAGTCAGAGATATAAATTGCTGTCACTGGAGCCAATTCTTTTTTCCCCATTAATGAAAGCAACGTGTCCTTAAGGCAAGAACAAATATTCCAATTAACTGGCAGAACAGAGCCACAGACACCAGAAGAACCAAGGTTTATTTTGCCATTTAAAAATTGTACTGAGGTGCCAAAGTCCAACACACAGCAGTTGAACCTGCCCAGAGGGTTCACTGCAGCACACAGCTGTGCAGACCCACAGAGCACAAAACAGAACAGAACACACAACAGATCATTGCAGCTCCCCCAGATCAAGGCCCTGTCTGCTCAGAATCCTATACCTACAGGATTTGCTTTGCTTTTCACTGCCACCGTTGTTTGATTAACAGCACCTGTTTTTTATCAGCTTACATAGCCCCATGCACTGTGTTCAGAGCCACTGCTGTGTGGCACAGTGACTGATGGCCATTCGGGGACAGCAGGACAAAATCTCAGTAGGCCTCCTGCACTGGACTTAGGTAGCAAAAGTTCAGGGTTAATTATTTACAGTGCAAGTAAGTTAGTGGCTGTTTACCAAAGAAATAATCTAAGGTGGCATCAAAGCTTTAGTTATCAATTGGTAGAGTCATAGACAGCTCCTGTGCTGTATGTTACAGCTGCAGCTCACTGCCTCTCCAGTCTCCAAGGTTTTGCATTTGGGCCGGAAGAACCCCAGGCACCTGTACAGGCTGGGAGGAGTGGTCCTTGAGAGCAGCTCGGCAGAGAAGGACCTGGGGGTCCTGATGGACGAGAGACTGAATATGAGCCAGCAGTGCGCTCTGGCAGCTCGAAAGGCAAATGGGATCCTGGGCTCCATCAGGAGAGGGGTGGCCAGCAGGGACAGGGAGGTGATTGTCCCTCTCTACTCGGCTCTTGTGAGGCCCCATCTGGAGTACTGTGTCCAGGTGTGGAGCCCTCAGTACAAGAAAGACATTGAGATTTTGGAAAGGGTCCAGAGGAGGGCAACTAAGATGATCAGGGGGCTGGAGCACCTCCCCTATGGGGACAGGCTGAGGGAGTTGGGCTTGTTCAGCCTGGAGAAGAGAAGGCTGCGGGGTGACCTCATTGCAGCCTATCAATACCTGAAGGGAACCTACACCCAGGAGGGGAGTAAACTCTTCAAAAGGGCTGATAACAGCAGGACTAGGGGAAATGGTTTTAAGTTGAAGGAGGGAAGATTTAGGTTGGATGTTAGGGGGAAGTTCTTTACTAGGAGAGTGGTTAGGCCCTGGAACGGGCTGCCCAGGGAGGTTGTGGATGCCCCGTCCTTGGACGTGTTTAAGGCCAGGTTGGACGGGGTCCTGGGCAACCTGATCTGAATGTGTATGTTTGGTGGCCCTGCTAGGCAGGGGGGTTGGAACTACATGATCCTTGGGGTCCCTTCCAACCCGGGTGATTCTGTGATTCTGTGTGTGATTCTCTGATTCTGTGTGATTCAGTCCAACCAGCAGTTCTCACTCTGATGGAGATGCATTCCTAACTTTAATAAACTACTGCACTGCACACGCTTTCTATTGAGGATATAGACAGAAAAACTTTCAGACAGAACAAATCCATAATGCAGAAGCACGGGCTGCCAGCCACAAGCAGCAAGTTCAGTGTCCCACAGCACAGGGAGAGGGTTTGTATGGGAGATGACTGCCTCAGCACCCAGCCTGCCTGCCTTCCCTCCTAGTCCCAAAACAGGCCATCAGCTTTGCAGAGAGCATTAAGTCCTGGGAGGACTTTGTGAATCCTCACTGGGACTGGCCTGACTATCACTAAAGGGCACAAGCTCATCTCAAGGAACAGTTCTGCCAGCTGCAAGCCATACAGACATCCAGAACACAAACTGCTGCTTCCTACATGAATGCCTTGCTTTGGTGCTCCCAGGCTTAAGCTAAGTGAAGGGAATGCCAAAGGTAACTAGGGTGTGTTTGGATTCCTTTCTTTCAAAAATGTGATGAAAAGCCAATAAAACGATCCTCCGCCTCCACACAAGGAGGCCTGTGCCTTGCTAGGATGCAGGTCATACCATCTGCAGTCACCATAGTCATAGAATGGCCTGGGTTGCAAAGGAACACAATGATCATCTCACTCCAACCCCTGCTGTGTGCAGGTCGCCAACCAGCAGCCCAGGCTGCCCAGGGCCACATCCAGCCTGGCCTTGAATGCCTGCAGGGATGGGGCATCCACAGCCTCCTTGGGCAACCTGTTCCAGTGCCTCACCACCCTCTGGGGGAAAAACTTCCTCCTAATATTCAACCTAAACCTCCCTTGTCACACTTTAAAACCATTCCCCTTGTCCTATCACTATTAATGCATGTAAACAGTCATTAATATGCTTGGGAGCCCTCCTTCAAAAGAGGGAAGCTGCACACCCAAGCAGTCACCAACTGACCTTATGGGCACAAAGCCTTCAAACTGCAGCGCCAGGCACAGATGGGGCTGCTGCATTCATTTAAGTCAGCTACTACTCATTCAATTACGAGAAACCATTCAAGAGTACAACTGCTGAACCAGAACTTACTGAGGTCAGTAGATAACTTGATGTTCTGATGGTGCTTTGGATTCTAACAATAATTAATTGCTTTATTTCAAGGCCACAAAATTGCAAGCGTGCAGTTTTATTCAGGTGATAGCTCAGTGCAAGAGGGAGGACCTCTGGCACAGTGTGAGGCCATCACCTCCCATCCTGTCATTGTTCTCTGGGAGCAGAGGCCGATCCCCACCTCGCCCTGACCTCCTGCAGGAGCTGTGGGGAGCAATGAGGCGCCCTCTGAGCCTCCTCTGCTCCAGGCTGAATGACCCCAGTTCCCTCAGCTGCTCCCCAAAGTTCTGTGCTCCAGCTCCTTCACAGCTTCACTGTCCTCCAGCGCACTCCAGCACCTCGATGTCTTTCTCGTATTTTGGGCACCTCAACAGCCAGCGGCAGAAGGCGGAGAGGAGCCAGGCTCTGTGCAGCCACGCATAGCGGCAGGGAGAGAGACGACACGGGCTGAAATAAGAGCGATCAGACCGCGCACCGACGTCTCAGCTGGTGCACAGCAGTGCTGCACAAAGCTGGGGGCAGCAGGAGCTGCTCCTCAGCCTAAGAGCTCTCACTTCTGGTTCTGTCCCCAGCCCACAGCGTGCAGCTGTGATGCAGAGCTGCTGGAAGGGTGCAGCACAGCAGGAAGAGACGCTTCACATGCCAGGGAGAGCTGCTATCGGCCCCAGCGCCACACCGAATGCCTGCGGGTGCAGACAGCGACCCTGGGAGCGCTATGAGCACGCAATGTGCTCATTTCCCAGCAATCGAACCGACAGCAGACGCTGCCCGCAATGCACGACTGCCCTTTGCGGCAACCAGCGCAGAAACACCCTCCGGGATAAGGCGCTCGGTGTTTCAATTTGGAGCTCCGTGTGCTTCCTCACGGAAGAGATGCTGCGCTTGGAACACAGCCAGACCTGCAAACGCCGTGCCGACGTGCAACCCGCGCTGCTCCCTTATCGCATCCTCACTCCGTTCTCCGCCGTACCGAACGCCCCCGGACCCCGCCGTGCGGGCGGCGCCGCGCAGAGCTCCGCAGCGGCGAGAGCGGAGGAACAGAGCCCGCCTCGGTCCGCGCCGTGCCGGACTAGGAGACGGGACACCGCCTGCCGCGTCCAGCCCCGCGCCGCCCCACTCACCCCGGCTGAGGGCCGCTCATGGCCGCGCCGGCTCCGGGGGCAGCGCTCGGTGCTGCTCGGTGCTGCCCGACGCCGCCGCTCGCGTCCCACGCCGTTGCCAGGACACGGGATTGCGGGGCGGGGCCAACGGCGGAGCAGCGCCGCCCCCCACAGCGCCCCCGTGCGGCCGGCACGGCGCGGCCTCCCGTTTCTGGCAGCCGTTTCTCGCAGCGGGCGGCTGTCCGCGCCTCGGCAGCCCGAGGAAGGTGCTCCTTTTCTCTGCGCCTTCCCCAGGGGCTGCGCTCAGCCCCTCTAAACCCACGCTGCAGGTACGCCCTGCCCAGCGCTCCTTTCAGGTTGTTGCTGGTAGGCGTTGACCCGAAGTTCATACAATACCTGCGTTCATTGCCACCTCCGTATGTGCGTGGCCTCCCACCAGCTGCCCACTGAGACTAAACCAAAGCGTTACGATCTGAGCAGGAGTCTTAAAGACACAGACGTGGGGTCCTCTTCTGCCTTAACACTTCTTCAGTAACGGATCGCAGATGCAGAGAAGTCCAGACACTCCAAAAGATTTTGCCAACTACTTTCTCAGTTTAGATTAAACAAATAGCAGTAGAAATGAGTGCCCGTTCAGAGAAATCACAGCTCAGAAAATGGTGTCACCCTGCACAGAGAACTGCACCGCTGTGTGCCGCAATGACACCAATAGAGTCCAAGCCAAATGCCACAAAGCAGGTAACGTTCATGGGCAAACAAGGCTCTGCTCAGGACAGGGTCATTTCTCCTCAGAGAAGCAGAAGCGCCCATCCTTAAAGATGAGGGCTATTCTCATTAGAGAACCATTCCACTGAAAGGTACACCGGACTGTAACACCATGCTGCATTCTGAATGCAAGAACTGGCAACGCTTCAAAGAAATGGGGTTTGGATTGCTGTATTTGGAACAAGCCAACAATACATACAGATCCAGTCATGAAATAACACTGATTTCAGTTACCCATGAAAGCAGCACAGACCCGTTTCTCCTCATTACAGGCAGGGATTTATGTGACTTTAAAATTAATATGGGTCACAGGAAGACCTGCAAGTGCTCCAACAGCCACGTACCATCAAGAAATCAACTGCTTCTGCCAGCATGATTGTTTGCAAAGCAGCAAATATGCTGCACGCACAGCTCCAGTTACTCTTGGCATTAACTGGGGTGTTGTCAGCTAGGCTCCAAGTCAGGCACAGCAAAACAGAACTGCTTCTGCTTTCAAGTAATTCATACTTGAGAGATTCTTTGGCCATTTTTTGAGCTAGGAAGTGAACTATCCTGACAAAAAGAGCTTTGATTCCAAGCAAATTCTGTGACAAGATGAAAGAAACAAGTTTTGTGGCTAATGAATTTACAGCCTTAATTACATGTGTGTCATTGGTTTCATACCTTTGTCAATCTGCTCACAAAGCAGGCTTCATTCTGCACTGCTTACAGCTTCCCAATGCCCTCACTTCAAGTAGTGCTTTGTATCAGACTCCAGCTGAGATTCCCAGTTTCCCATCACAGTGTCAAACCAGCGCAGTTATTATTTCCACATCAACCAAAAAAAGTTACACAAATTACCATAAATTTTGTCCAACATTGCTTATACAAAAAGAAAACACTGCTAATGAATCAGCATAACTAACTAAGCTAGCACTTGTTCTTCTGAAATTTGATTAAAAAATGCATTTCATTAAAAAAAATGTTCAATGAATCACGTAAGCAAAGGTGCAGATAGAACAGCTATAAAGTAGATGGAGAAATACTTTATGGCAGGAGTACCATCTTTCCTCGAGCACCACTGCTGTGAATAATGTCCTCATGAGCCTTAGCTGCTTCCTGCAGGGGGTACTGGGGGCCCACCACTGGCTTCAGCCAGCCAGACTCCACACCGTCAAGGACTGCCCTCGCACATTCAAGCCTCTCCTCCTACAGAAAATAAGAGGCAGCATTTACCACCACGAGGTCTCTGCATTTTAGAAAAGTACGAACTGTTTCTGCCAGCGTCAAATCGATGCTTGCAACCCAAAAGCATGTTATGGTGTTCTTAAGATTAAATCAAAACGTAAAGGAACTGGCACACAGAGTCCTCATAGTCAAATTATGCTTTCACTCCTGTTTTTAACACAGACAACTGTTTCAACAGGAAAAGATCACCAAAGAAATCTCTAAAAAAAAATGTTATTTTCATACCTCAGTTTCAAGAAACCGACCAACGCCAATGATGCTGGACTCTTTGCTCATGGTGTCTCTGGGGTTTATCTCAATGGAACCTCTGCAGCCCACAACCTGTTAGAGCCACGTTAAAAGAGAGTTTAAGTTCTCACTGTCAGATTGCACAGTTAAACATGCAAACCCAAGGGACAGAAAATACGTACCATCACCCTTCCTGCCTGGGACAGCAGATGTAAGTCAGCAGCCAGATTGACGTTGGAGAGCATTTCTACTATTATATTAACTCCTTGCATCTTGGTATATTCCTACCAGAATAGAATACATAGAAAGTTACTTCACTTAGTGTTTTGGTGCTGCTGTACATTTCATATACTACCAAAAGCACACCTTTGGCAGCTGATTGCTTTTTATATACAGACTTTGTGCTAAGGCTGATGGCCAATAGCAGATGTACAGGTGCTGAGTTAGGAAAACTATCATACTGGGATTTTCCGAAATGCCACTGCATAAATTTGTTCTTAAAATTTTCCACAAACAAGTGTTCACTTTTTTTTTTTCTTTAAAGTTAATAGAGAGATGCTGCATGAGCTAGACCCAGTATGTACTCACCTTAATTTTGTCAAGATAATTAGCTTCTCTGTGATTAAACGCTTGGTGAGCACCATTTCTCAGAATAATGTTCATACCCTCCTCAGTCCCTGCCGTGCCCAAAACCTTTAAGCCATAAGCTCTGGCAATCTGACATGCTGCTATTCCCACCTGGGAGGGAAAGAGGAGGAAATCAGAACAACAAAAACAACTCTCTGCATTTTAAAATTTGACACATTTACCAGTTGGAACTTAACTATTTTTAAAGTTCGCCTGGTCATGTATTTCTTCAGCTACAGTAATTAATTTTGATCTTAAAGATATCCCAATAGTATTAAAAAAAGGAAAGGATGTTTCCACAGGCATAGTGAGGCTCTGTGTCTTGTTGTGTTGTCTGCATGCTTGTTTAGCAGCCATCAGCGTTTGCTCTGAATCCACACATAAAGTGGCTCATCTGTTAAAACTGGTCCAAATAACACTTGGCATACAGACAAAAAACTCTGCACAGAATCACCAGCTCCTCATACCAGCACTGTAAGCTGCAAAGAAAACCTGCAGGCACAATCTTACCAGCACTACTTCTGCACCTCTCACAGACCTATCGGTGTCTTTAGACACGGAATTCTCAGGATCTTAAACAGCTTTGCCCTGTTTGGAGGTAAGGGATGCCTTCAGAAAAAGCTGGCTTTGGAGCCTATGAAACGTAACTGAAATACTTCACAGCCAGGCTGATGTTCAGATAAATATTCAAAAGAACACACGTTTTTAAGAATAATTATGGAAAACAGCATGACTTAGAAGAAAAGATGCAACAATGATCTTTTGGCTGCAGCAAGTGCTTCATCCCTGTACATCTATTCACTGCTTCTGTAAATATTCCCGCAACAAAGGTCACAACACGTAGAAAAACAGATTTGCAGTATTTTCTTCAGCAAACCAAAGCCAGTACATCTTTTCAAGAGGCACATAAACTGCAGAAACACTATGTTTATCCCTTGGGGAAAAAAAAAAAAGATTACTAAATTGATATTCAGTATTATAGCATCTTAGAATGAGGACGGTTTCCCACATGAGACTGTCATCATCAACTGTCTGACAAACAGTTCATAAAAGTTTGCCAGTTGATCAGCAGAAGTTGAAGATGCAGAGTACAAGAGATGAGAAATTTGAACTTCATCTGACAGAGATCTGAAATTTCACCACATAACACCAAAGCAAACCAGGTGTGCAATTTCAAGGAGTGTTCAGCCATCAGCTGATATACTCCAGTATCTCTCCTTGAAAAGCTAGCTGTTAGGCAATAATACCCCAGCAACGCAAAGTTGCTAGCTATTAGTGATTGCTTTTCAGAGAACTGAGAACATCTTGCACATAATCAAAAACCACAGCTTTTTGCCATCACCTTTAACATACAGCTTCTGGCTCACCTTCCAACTGCAGCAACGTATTTATCACAGAACCCTCTGCGCGAGGGGCCTTACTGGATCCCTCACATAGTTTCAGGGTTACTTGGGATAACAAGATTTCTGCTTTAGGAAAACAAGGTGTTCAAAGAAAGACTTACTTTTTGTTAATCAATTTATTGGTATGGATGTAAGCAGAAATCACAGAACAGAGGGGAAGACAGATACAGGAACAGAAAACCCAATTTTTAATGACTTGCCTTTTCAGAATACTTACACCTCCACTTGCACCATGAATTAGTACGCTTTCCCCTGCTTTGGCATGCCCTCTGAACAAAAAAAGACATACAATATTGGCATGATGATTACAACACATGGCCACTACGTAGCACTGTACCAAATCTTATCTTACACAGTATTATTCCCAATTCATGTTACGGCTAAGTAAGTACGATCATTCTCTTTGGAAAAAACAGGAACACAAAACAAACCACATCATTTATGAATTTAAGTAACGCGCAGTTACATCAACATGCAACAAGCAGCAAGTCAACATCCTGGTATTCACCTCAATGTAAGGTCTCCCCCGTAACAAACAGGTCTTCAAATAAACCACGCTAGTTTTAACCATCTCCTCCACCAAGCGAGACCAGACTTCCACATCTTCCATCTCCTCCAGCTGATACACAACTGGCTCTTACTCCTTGTACAGTGCTGCAGCATTTATTACATGATGTGTACTAAGGAAGCCTTTGAGGTCTGTTCTCTTAATATTTCCCTTCCCAGGTAAATGCTATCAGTAGCTTACAGGTTCTAGCAGCACAGTACATGTAGCTGAAGTCTCTCCACACAATGATGCCTCCACATTCCCTCATTTAACAGGACAATGAAAACATTGGCTTTAGTATTTTAAAAGTTCAATAGCAAAATGCACAAGCTTTAATTTGGCAGCTTACTTCAGGAAAAGAGCACGGTAAGCAGTGAAGTAGGGTATTGTAATCGCTGCTCCTTGACTGAAATTCAGCTTATCCGACAAAGGAAAGACTGTACTGGCTTCAGCAACTGCATACTCTGCATATCCTCCAGAGAGCGTAGCAGAGGCAAAAACCCTGTCACCTCTCTAGAAAGCAGGGAAATAAAACAGAGAAATTAATCATTTCCCTCACTTCCTTCCTTAATATACATCAAGAACAAGTTTGGATTCTTCCCAGAAGCTTTCCTATTAAAAACCAACAACTATCTTTGCCACAGAGAAGGTTTTTGTGTTAATGCATACGATCAATGCCACCAACACAAACCACAGAATTTCACATACTTAGATTCAAGTTATGAGCACACAGCCTCCTCCTTACAGTGTGACACACAACCCTACTGCCCCATTAGCGTTAACCTCAACGAATCTCAACATCAGAAAACGCCACCCAGATTCCAAACACAACAAAACCAAAAAATCATTTTTGTTTAGTGTGGAAAAAAGCCACGCTCTTACAATACCCTGAGGTAACCAAGCACCGTATCTGTTCTTCAACAGCGATCACAGGGCAGAGGACGCAGCGGCGCTGAGCAAGCACACCTCGCCCTGCTGGGAGCCCAGGCACACAGCCAGCCTCGCTCACAGTACGGCAGCGCACAGCACAACGCACGGCTACTCGGCTCTGCAAACTACAAGGAGTTAAAGCCCCGTCAAGTACCTTGAATGCAGTCACGCCTTCCCCGACGCTCTCGACCACACCAGCCACGTCGGAGCCGGGGGTGTAAGGCAAAGCCGGTAGTCTAGCGTAGTTCCCAGAGCGGATGTAAGTCTCCACAGGGTTTACCCCACAGGCGTGGACCTTAATTAACACCTGAAAAAAAATTACATTTGTTAAGTAGCATTTCAAAAGGTTTAAATTTAGAATTGACAGCACGGCATCACGGCGTTTCAACTGAGCAGCAAAGCAGCGCTCAAGTGCTGAGATAAACAACCGGTGCTGCACTCCAGCCGTCACGGAATCCTTCACGCGCAACGTGCAGACAACGCAACAGCGCAAAAACCCACACGTGTGCTAAATGCCACGTCCTGGGCTGCAAGCGGGCGGACGGCAGCTGCTGAGCCGGGAGGGGCAGAGCTGCTTCGCACGTGGCTGCGGCCGCAGGGCTGCCCGGGCTCAGAGCTCACCGACCTGCATGTCCTTCGGGGCGGGGATGGGAACATCAGCCTGCAGCCTCAGCACCTCGGGACCCCCGAACTCAAACACCCGGACCGCCCTCATCGCGCCCCTTGCGGCCGCCGCGGCCATCGGAACACCTGGAAATAAACGAAAATGTAACAACGATGCATCGACTTCATACTTTATTTTACACCGTCAAAGGAAAGAAACGAAACCACCTCTTCTCAAGCAGAAGATTGAACTCAGCCCCGCACCCCAAAACGAACCAAGATTCCCCTGACTCCGAGCACCTCACAAGGCTGATGCGGTACGGGCAGAGGCGCTGCGGGAACGGCGTGCGCGGCGCTACCAAACGGACTCTGAGCGCGGTCACGCACCGCCGAGCGGTAACGAAACCCCGTGACGCCCCGCTTCCGCTCACTCTTAAAGCAACAGTCAGAAAACCAGCAGAAGCGCTTCGCGGCCAACCCCGCATCTCGCGACCCGCGGCCGGGGGCGGGATCAGCGCGGGGCGGGATTCGGCGGCACGCCGAGCCCTTCGCGCGCGCAGAGGTTTGTCCCTCTCGGGCGCCCGTCGGAGCGGCGCCGCGGCCGCCGTAGGCGCGGGGTTGGGCGCCACCCGATGGCGGCGTTCGGGCGCTGGAAGGCGCAGCGCTCGGCGCGCCAAGACTGCAGCCGGCGGGGCGCGCTGGATGAGCGCGCGGCGGGCGTGGTGCGGCTGCTGAACGGGTGCGCGCCGTTCTGCACCACCAGCTCCTGCTCGGGGCGCCTCGTGCTGGCGGAGGGCGGCGCCGCGCTGAGCGCCGGGATCCCGAAGCGGCGCTGCCGGTGGCTGCTGGTGGCGCACGAGCCGTGCGGCCGCGCCGACGTGGTGAGGAGGGCGCGGGGCGGCGTGCGGGTCGGGCTGCGCTTCCCGAACCTTGTGCGGAACGAACGGCACGACGGGCCGGAAGGGAGCGCCGCCGCGTCCCGAACCGTCTCCAGTGGGAAGCGGTGCGGCTGCCGTGGGAGTGCGGTGCCCCCGCGCTCTTAGCGGGGCGCGGAGCTGCCGAGCCGCGGCGGAATTTCGAGGGAAAGACGGCGGGAGCGGCGCGGAGCGGTGGAGCTGCGGGGATCCGCGCTGCGCCTCGGCGGTGCTGTGAGCCCGGGGATCCGGGGCGGGGAGCGGCACTGGGGCCAAGCGATCCCACCGCAAAGTGCGGAGCAGCACTGCCAGTGGGGGAAGTAACGGCTGCCCTTCGGCTGTCTGTGATGTATGCGGCACGGCGGAGGTGCCCTGCTCAGAACCCAAAAAACGCCTCGCTGATGCCTGGCGGGGCGATGGCTTGGGGAAAGTCCCTGGGTTTTACAGTGAAGGAGAGTTTCTTATGGAATTATGAGCATCTGTGGACTGTTTGTGTGTTATGAGCAATGAAAAATTGAAAGCGGCTGGAAGAACGGGTTCACTTGGATCACGCTTGCTGCATTTCTAATGATCTTTTTACAGGTACTTTGGTACCTGTACTTTGCTACTAACAGTACAAATTTTCAGTGTTAACTGAAACACTGTATGTTTTTCAGATGGCAGCGCTGGAAAACGCCACCGGCAATGTCGTGTTCAAGTTTGAGCCATTTGTTCTCCATGTGCTGTGCCAGGAGCTGCAGGACGCACAGCTGCTGGTAAAATCACAGCAAGCACCACCTGACCTGGTTGTTCTGTGACATGTAGGAGTTCTGGCTCCTGCAGCAGCTCCAGCACTTGAAAGCTGCCCCAGATGTGTTTAATGGCTGAGGCAGTAAGAGCTGATGGAGCAAACACGGTGTTAAATTTACATTATGTACTTCTTTGATATACTTTTTAGAGAACAGCCTCCAGTGTAGCCTTCTCGTTGAAGCAGGCTTTTAGCTGGTGAGTCTGGGTTTGCTCCCGGTGGCTCAGAGATGGGTTTTCAGACGTTGCTGCTGGTCTGGCTCCGGCATTTCAACTCATGGAGCAGTGTCTCTGCCTTCTGCTGTTTCAGAATGACTCTGGAGAGCAATGCATGATTGTTTTCTTCCTGCATTCATGGAGAAGAGAGTTGGTTGGCTGCTCTTGCAGCACTGCTGAAGTTCTACCTATGAAAGTGTTGTGTGACTGTCTATGTGACTGCCAGCCCATCACAGTCAGGCAGTGCCAGGAGAGAGAGGAGTGTCCTGTCTGGACTGATGGGGTGGGATCAGACAGGCCATCGACTGCAGTTCTTTGAAAACCAACCAAAATTTGTGATACGATGTGGGTTTGTTCTCAAAACCATTTAAATGGTCGAACTGTTACTGCATTCATTAGGGGAAATTACTACTTGCTATGAAAGTGTACACAACTTGTTAAAGACATTTATTTGTTTTGCAGCATTCCGTGGCTATTGAGTCTGGGTTCAAGAACTCTGGCATTACAGTTGGCAGAGGAGGAAAAATTATGATGGTAAGTACTTGTCACTTACCTGTAAGGAATGTGAAAGAACGCTTCATTCATGTTAGCCTCAAATATTTAAGAGCACCAGTCTGAATTGTAATGTGAAACACAGCTGTCATGAGGTATGCAATGGAGTAATGTTCTGCTTCAGCTGTCAGCCAGCCAAGCAATTGTGTGGGTGTCACTTTGATTATTTTATTTGTTTGTTTTCTCCCTCCAGTGAATTGCTCACATTACCTAAATAACCTTCAGAAGATTTAAAATAACAATAATTTTTTTTTTTAAACTTATTTTAGGGAAATCTTTGCTTGTGTTATTTTAGGCTGTCCGGAGCGCTCATTGCTTGGAAGTTCCATTGAGCCACATGGGGAAACTGATGGTCTCTGAAGAATATATTGAATTTCTGGTGCATGTGGCTAATGAGAAAATGGAAGAAAATGCAAGGAGGATTGACAGGTTTGTTAGCTAACACAAATCCTATCCGTGACATCTAAATCTGAAAGTGAAAAATGCATAGTAAATGTTACGTAAAAAGAAAAATAAATTAAAAGAACAAAACCCAGAAGTCCAAATTACGATTTCAATTAATTTTTTTAATTCAGAAGGCTATAAACTATTGAAGCAGAAACCTGTAACCAACATGTTTAGTTGAGTTTGCAGGCTGTGTTTGCTGCTGAGTAGAATTTATCTGATGATAACAGCAGCATTTGCTGATAATTCAGGAACTGTTTCAGTATTCAGATTGCAGTGCATGCTTCAATCCACTACATGCTTTGTGTAGTTTCCCAAAGTGAAATATTAGTGTGGAAACTGTAAAAGTACTTTAATGTGGAAGGTTATACATTCCAGGAGTCTTTGTGGTTCTTTTCAGGCAAGGAACAAAATAGGCAGAAAAGCCATAGAGCACAGAAGGTTCTACGACCAACTTGCACCTGATCACCAGTGCCATTGTGCAAATGTGAGATTAGCTGAGTCTCAATGGGATACGAGTATTTCTATCAACTGTTTGACTTCTAATCCACAAGCATTACCAAGAGAAGTGGCATGGTGTACACAAGGACACGTCTATACGTACTTCTAGTTTTCTTCCTGAACTGACTAGGCTGTTGCAACATTAGTCATGGTTTTCTTAATATGTTTTGATTGTATCACAGAAGCATTCATTTCTCAGAGTAGTTTTTCAGATCCTGAGAAGAACAAAAATAACTGCACGGCTCTTTCCTAGGTTCTACAAGCGCTTGGAGGCAGCCCTGGAAGCAGCGGGCGGTGTGAGCAGCTCGCCCTCCACAGGCACAGGGCAGGCTCACACTGTGTATGTTCGCAGAAGGAAGAGGAGGGCTGCCAGAGTGCAGGATGTGCTCCCCTCTGCAGAGGGTCATAACGAGGAGCTGGAGCCTGGGGATGACCCAGAAGGCAGCCTTGATATTTTTGCTGAAATCACGCTGTAGCCACTGAAAGGCAAATGGCAAACTGGACAATGTGCATGGTGCTCTTTATAAGAGATACAAATATTGCTCTGTTCTAAGTAGTAACACTGCTGGTTGCTACCAGGAGGAAAAAAAAAATAAAAAAGAACGCAAGGTAATTAAACAGAATTGTGAACAGGCTTAAAGCCACAGAAGCACAGAGAAGAGAACCTCAATGTTTGAGGTTGTTTTCTTTGTTTATAACTGCGCTGTTGCATTGTCTTACTGCGTAGGTCAGCTATCATAGAGGCCACTGCTTTGCTGTAGTCTTTGGCCACGTTCTCTGTGAAGCATTCCCCTTTCATTGCTGGGGTGAGGCCTGCAGAGAAGCCATAAAACCGGGGTTGTTATCCCTGAAGCTTTTAATCGCTGTCAGAGAGTTGTAGAACTATGTGCAGCAATGCAGAGGGCCTTTTCAGAACAGCACGGAGCCACTGCGTCAGCAGAGGTACAGCATGGAGCTGGGGATGAGAACAGAAAACCACAGAAGTACCTGCGGCAGCTCTGGGCCCCTTCCTGACCCTGGCACTGGGCAGCAGGTTGTGCTGCTTTCCTGGCCTCACAGCTCAGGCTGCAGCCACACTGCCATGTGCACTTCCACAGCAGCAGATGCTGAATGGTGGTTTTCTTTGCAGCCAGCACGGTGCTGGTGGTTCATACCTCACAGAGGTGTTTCTGGGGGCTGGGCACAGCTCCAGTCCCAGCTGGGAGCAGGAGGTCACCCAGATGACACTAATGGGCTTCAGAAGGTGCTGTAGTTTGTATAGTCCTGTATTGTAGCACTGGAGAAGTCAGTGCATAATACAGTAGCTTATTGTGCAGAAAAAAAATGAGGAACTTGTAAATCTCAGCAGCACTGAGTTAGGAGCTGTATGGCTTGCAGCGCTGGGAGGGGGGAAGCAGCGTTTGGTGCAGTGATTCGTAGCTCACAAGGTGGGTCACGTACTTGTTTCTATCACATAAACCTGTGAGTTGGGAACATTTTAATTCCACTGTAAAAATTTGGCATAATATGTAGGAGCCGAAGGGAAAAGTAATTGAGGGCTTTGAACAGATTCTCAAAGCGCTGCGTCCAGCAGCGGCTTGCCAGAACCAACAGCCGTGTGCCGCGCGGTGCCGCTCCGCGCTCGGGGGCCGTGCTGGGGGTCGTGGAGCGGCGGGGCTCCGACCGCGGGTTGCACCTCGGGCAGCGGCACAGGCGGAGGTGCTGCCCGCGGCTGTCGGCTGCGTGCAGGAGATGAGCGATGGCAGCCGGGGCCGTGGTACGGCTTGTGTTCGGTGCCGAGGGGACGAAGCGCCGCTGTCCTGCGGGGATGATGAAACCGAAGAAACGAGTGGATGTCGGCTCGGTCAGCTGCCAAGCCTGTGAGGTGTTGACGTACCGCGGGAGCCCCTCCGCGCCGGGGCCGGGGCTGCTGCGCGTTCCCGTCAGCCCGCGTGCACGCGCCGGCCTGATACCGGAGCTCGGCGAGGCTGGAAGGTCTGAGCAGCCGCCGCGGTACGGCCCGGCGAGGCGAGGCGAGGCACGGCGCAGTTCGTCCCGGCCCCGCAGCTCCGCAGGGCCACATTTGCGCAGAGCGGCGCGGGCGGGCATCTCTGCGGGGGAGTTCGCGCGGAGCCCCCGGAGCGGATCCGATGCTAAGCGCCGGTTAACGATCGCGAACTGTTCCCAGCGTTCTGATGTGCCGCGTTCTCGAAAAGCGCGTTGAAAAATCTGAGCGAGCTCTGGGCGCTCTGCGGGGCACAGAACCGCACGGATGGGACACCGCCGCTGCTCGTCGCGCGGCAACGCTGCGGGCACGGGGCCGGGGCTCGGAGACGCGGTGGAGTCCGGAGCGGTGTTCGGTGCCGTCCCGCATTCCCCCCGAAGCCGTCCCGAGTCCAGAGGGCGGTAGGGTCTCTTAACAGAGAAAGTGCGCCTTAATTACTGCTGTTAATTATTAGCGCCGGTTATTGGACACTGTTAGGAACTTCATGAAATAACTAAGCAAATCGGTAATCCAAGACCCTACAACAACGAAACCGAACAGTCGCGTGAATCTGAGTAGAGCGGGGAATCGTTTTAAACGCCTGAAGCTTTGACCGATGTGCACAAGGCTTTTCTGACTGCCGGCCTGCCCCAGACGCGCTCCGGCCCGCAGTGCCGCCCGCATCCCCGCCCCGCGCAGCGCCGCGATCCCTCCGGCCCGGAGCTCCCCGCGCCCGCACTCTGCCCCGTTGCGGTGTAACGCAGCGCTCAGCGGCACCGCGCGGCCAGCCCGGGGAGCGGGCACCCAAAGAGCGGCACCGCCCGCACCGCCCGCGCGTGTAGGGATGGAATCACCGATAGGCAAAGAGGTTCCAACTGTCGGCAAATCCTTGCCGCGTGTAAGAGTGCGCGAGGCCTCTCTGCTAACGAAAAGGCATCTTCCGCCCAAGTTTCTCGTTTATTTTCCTTATTAAAACACCCGAACGTTCCTAAGGACGATGTCATTGGCTTCGCGTTGCGCTGTTTCTGGGCCAGCAGAGGCGTTCCTTCGCCCCATTCCTCACGCAGCCCCGGGCGCCGTGCCGCGGGGGGCGATGTGCGGTGAAACCCCGCGCTGCGGCACCACACCGCTCGGCTCTTGGGCGCCGCTCCCGTGAGCTCTGCTTGGAGCTGCCCCGCGCTGTGAGCTTAACGACGTGTGGCTACAAATGCGGTAGTCCCTTAGAAAAATATTATAATAACTTGTTCTAGTAAGTTCATCGTGCGCTGGAACTGAGCAGGACATCAGCGCTTTCATTTTCTGGAAATACACAACGGCTTCACGATATCCCGGCAATTGGATTTGACAAAACGTGGTACTAAGGAGGAGGTTTAATTCCTCTCTACCGTCAGCTGAACGCAATGCACACAGTAACGCTGCAGCGTACGGTGCGTTAACAGCAACAGCAACAACTAAAAGCTCTGAAAGGGAATTTCTGAGTCTTCAGAAAACAGATAATAATGCAATAATCACGTGCACAATTCCTCTCAGCTGCCCGCTTAATTTGTTCGCACCAGCGCAAGCAAAGCCCTCTAGGAGTGCTGCCCGACTGCGGCAGCGGTGTGAGCAGGGACAGCCTGGGGACATCGGAACCAAATCGTCCTGGGCTCCGTTTTAAAACAGAGTAATATCCGAATTCCACACAGAAATTAGACATAAGCCTTTGTTCTTTTCTCTGGGTGCAGTGCATTTAGAGTAACCAAGCAAGTACAATACTTTATCAGTCTTACACCGAAAAAAACATCTTTCTTTGTTTTCATTTTCTGCATAGCACCATGACAAATAAAAGCACATCTCTCTCAATTGCAGCGGAACCTCCATCGAACAGAGAAGGTTCCTTTCAGCGCACTGTGAGCACACTCCGCAGTTACAAAACGAGGTACTTCGGGGACCGGTCCCCCAAACCCGCCCCGTGGCGGTTCCGTTGTGACACCGCCGTGCCCCGCACCGACACCTCCGCAGCGCTCCCATCGCGGACGATCCCGGCTGGGGAGCGCCTCATCCCGAGCAGCCGAAAGGCGCCGGGCGGCCCCGAACGAGAGCCGCGCGCCATTCACAGGCGGAGCCGTCCGTCCGTGTGACAGGACGGGCTTTTCCTTCTCTCTAATTCGGCACCTTTCACGTATAATTTCGCAGTATTTTAACACGGTGTGAGTCACTCAGCATCTATTCAGCGGATCTGACAGGTGTCCGTTTCGCTACTTTGTTCTGCGGGAGCTTTTGAGGGCACCGCTGGGCTGCGCTGGGCGCTGGGCTGCCCCGAGGGCTGCGGGCCCGCGAGCTGTCGCTCTGCACGGCGCGCTGCAGCGCAGCATCCGCGCGTGTCGGAGAAGTCCGAACACGATCCCCGCGTGCCGACGTTCCTCGGCCGCCCAGCGGCGGATTCCCGATAGCAGGAGCCGTAGGGCCGCAGGGCCGCGCTCAGCACGGAGCCGCGCTCGGAAGCCGCCCAGCGGTTCCCGGCCCTGCGCAGCCCCCAGCCCGCCGCCCGCCGCCCGCCGCCCGCCTGGAGCCCGCGGCCGCTTTGCTGTCGGAGGCCGAACCCCCTCCCAGGACGCTCAGAGTTCGGGGCTTCTGTTTATTTTCTCGCTAAGGCTGAACACGCGACTTTCCGTCCTTCATTAAGGCACAGACAGCTCTAGGAAAGATAACGCATCGTGCTTATGGAGCCTGTAATTTTGATACTAGAAATGTATGCGGTCTGGTTCGCCATTAGTGTTATAAATGACACGGGAACTCTAAGCTGAGGCTCTCCGCAGCCGTAGCTCGCTAACATCTGAATGAACAGACGATGTTTCTACTCGGCGTATTTCTCTGCAGTCTCTTTATTCCCAACGTTCGCTATGAACGAGGGATCCGCGCTCCCACCGCATCCCGGACAGCCCCGACCGCAGCCCGGCGCGCCGCGCTAACGGCCGGGGGAAAGAAGTGCCTCTCAACTTACGGGGGCTGTAAGGTCTCAAAGCAAATAAACGTTATTAGATTTTCATTTAGGGTTTCCCATGAATAACAAAGGATGCAATATTTCACATGTCGTTTCAGTGGCGGGGCCGCCCTGTCGCCCCACGCCGTACTGCGGAGTATTTTTTACCTCACCACCACCTCAGAAAAGCCGTTTCCTGAGCTTTGTGCTGCGCATGCCGGCACTGCGAGTCCCTGAAACGCGCTGCTGCCACGCGGGGCTCAGCGAGGGGCAAACGGCGCAGCTCTGCGCCGAGCTCTGCTGTCCCCGAGCAGTTCTGCATCGGTGCGCTCTGACAGCAATGCTCCTCTATCATCTGCTGACTTAAATATATTTGCATAACACCGCTGACGAAAATCTAGGAATATTTACAAGCGAAATGCTCGTGGAGTTTAAGCATACGATCTATAATCTTTTCTCTTTTTTTTTTTTTTTTTTTTGCTTTTTTTTTTCTTTTTTTTTCCTATTCTTTCAGACCTCAGCTCCACTGAGGCTGAACGAGGTTCTGTTTTCTCGCTGCAGGTACACTCGCTTCAAATACTGCAGACGTAGAGCAGCGAAGGCAAAGCAGTGGCAACAAAACGGGCAGAGTGCCGTGCAGGATCTGTGTGTTTTCCCCGCACCTCCTTCACCACAGAATGACAAAGGACCCAAGGACACACCACGCTGGGGAATCGCCTGGGGAATGCCGTGGTTGGTTCTGCAGGGGATCAGAATGTGCTCCGGATGGCTCAATCTCACAAACGGCCGTTCTCCTGTCGTTCTTATTGCCTAAGATATGAATGTTCAAATTCAAGAATGCGCTTTCAAATCCACAGCACTCCAGGGTAATATTAAATGAACTCTATTTAATAAAACACATTCCATGTTGTTATTTTGATTGGAGCTGTATATTTCTGTCCTGCAATAAGTAGCTCGGATTTCACCGGGTCATTGGAAATTTTCGAATCGGTTTCTCCTCAAATCATGTAAAATACAGACAGATAACAACGGCGTCAGATGCCTTTACTGCACAGCCAGGGACCGGGGCACAGAGCCGCAGTCAGACCGTGCCTGTGTTTATCTCCTGAGCCGCTGAATGAAATTTTGCCATCCTTCAGGAAATAGCAATTGTCCTTGTCACAAAACATCTCACATCATTTCGTGGAGCTCATTCATCCGGAGAGATGATGACATTCCATTTTGCCCTCAACTCACTAAAATAAGAGGTGTTTTGCTCACAAATGCCTGTTATTACCAAAACACTACCATGATTTCATCAGCACGAACCGATGCAGGTGACACCACACACAAGTCCCTGTCTTTCTGTTCTGTGACATCTGTTTTTCAGCGCTTTGACCCTTAGAACAGAAGGCATCGGACGCGATCCTGTGCTCTGGCCAGGGGCAGTCGGGGCACTCCTGGGGCTGAGGGCTGGGAGATGCACGAGCTCAACACTCCGACTCTGGATTTTTCCTAGAAAACACACCTAAGAGCCCTGGCCCCATGCGGGGCAGCACTGCGGGACCACGGGAGGGAGCCTTCCCCTTCCCTTAGTGTTCCCTTCCCGCAGCCCTGGGATCTGACACCGCTCCCAGCTTTTCTTATGTATTTCCACTGCACATTACTCTTCTTCTGGTGTGACATCAGTGAGAATCACTGTGGTGGAAATGGTAGAGCGGCAGTGGGAAAAAAACCTGACAAACAGCAACAGCTTCCCAACACCCCTTCAAAATAATAACGATTTACCAAATGGTTGGGAAGTTGTTATAATTCCTTTTCCAAATTATTGCTCACCCTTTAGATTAGAAATGAGGCCAGGGTTAGCAATCAGCCATAAATGGCAGGATTTCTGAAGTAGAAGCACTTCTCTGATTGTGAAGTGGAGGCCATTATTGCCTTGATTGGGTCTTTTTTTTTTTTTTCTTTTTTTTTTTTTAAGCTCGCTTGATTTGAGGCTGAGAGCACACATTCACTACTGTACTTGCAGCAATCAGAGCTTTCCATGCTCTTTTTTGCACAGCTATTTAGGGTCCACTACTTTGGCACAGCTGCCACCTTTTAGCCTCCATCAAGCAGTGATATTTTTAAGCGAGTAGCAGTTTGTGTTTGCCTTTTCCCCTTCCACGCCTTTCTTTTCTCTTCCAAGTCATTCTTTCTTAAATATATATATATATTTATTTTTAAATATATATATAAAATGTGTGAATTTTAATTCAAAGCATGAAGTTGAACGAAGACAGCTGAAGCTAACTGGGCATCAGCTGGACTCCATGGCACATAACAAACCAGCAGTTATGTGGGGGGTTGGAGATCCATGATCCTTGAGGTCTCTTCCAACCCTGGCCATTTTGTGATTCTGTGAGAAATGGAGAAGTGTGACAGGTTCCTATGACAGATGTCAACTAAACACATGGGTGGAACAGCTGCCCACCCAGGTGCTGTAGAATTTTGTTCAATTGAAAGCCAGTCTCTGGCCAAGAACTGCATTTATATCTTTTTTTTTTTTTTTTTTTTTTTTTTTCCCCCCGGAAGGCATCCATTCCAGTGGCTCACTGTGCTTCCTGGCTGCTCTCAGCTTTGCTCCAGAGATGTACGGTGAGGTGGGTGCTGGGAGGGAACAAGGGAAGCAGAAAAAAATTTTTTCTTATGGAAGCAAATGACACTGGCACTGGTTGGTTCTCTGGTTGAACTGCAGGGCTTGTCATGGGGATTGGGGTGATCACAGGGCTGGTTATGAGGGTTGTGACACCTGCCGGGCTCTTTGGGAGGGTAAGAGTAACCACAGGGTCTGTCCAAGAGGCTAGAGCAACTGCAAGACCATTGCAGGGCTTGGAGCAGCCACTGGGTTCGTCATGTGGGTTGGAACAACAAATACCAATGTGTTGTCAACACTGCTTTTCTCCTAGAACCAAAAACATAGCATCATACCAGGCACTCTCAAGAAATCAAATCCATCCCAGCTAATGCTGAGATACCGACTCTACTGCATGCCCACATCTGAGGGCCTGAGCCCCAGGTGGCAGAGAGCCAAGCTGCATGCCAGCCCCAGGGGGGAGAGCCTCATCCCACACAGACAGCGGGGTGAGGAGCTGCTGCAGAGCGTCCAGGGAGGCTGGAGCCCATTCTTCACTGTGGTAAAGGCTTGGGAAATCGACAGCGAGCTCTACCCATTATTAGCAGTGTTATCAGCTGTGCTATTGCATCCATTACAATCGGGGCCATGCAAATAGAGAAAAACAAAGATAAAAAAATAAAGCAGAACACAACCTAGAAAAACTGTCCTTCATCCATCTCTACCATCTAAGCTAACTAAAGATGCAAGTTTAGCATCACAGGAACAAAGTAACTGTGATCCAGAAGCAGAGGCCTGGAGGGAAAGAAGCCCCCAGCTCACAGACCCAGGTGGCTGTGGTGTGAGCACTGGGGTCTTGGCTGCTCACTTACCTCCCAGCTGGCCTGGCTTGCTGTTCTCTTTGGCTGCAGAGCAAATCTATTTCATTTGCAAGTAACTCTTAAAGTCATTAATGAGTTATTTTGGCCATGTCAAGGAAGTACACTGACAAGTAACTGACCCTGCAAAGGCCACATGTTGCAGAAACCTTACTTCAGGTAACTTAGACCTTTGAAAGATATGCTGAAGTGAGGTTTCTCTTTCTTATTGCCAGGGGCAAGTTCAGGTCCAAAAAGCCAGACAGAAAAAGAAAATGGAAAAGAAAAAAAAAGACCCAATCACGTGTTGTGTCGTAAGGGTTTTCCTCTTCCTCAGAACGTAACTTTCACTTACCTTCTTTTTTCCAGTGGTGCAAAGGCCACCGAGGGGGGATGAGATAATGGCTGGAAAGAGGCACAAGTTCTATAGCACGCACTGGGGATTGGCACAAGGCTGAGCTTCCCCCTTGTGGACCTCATGTGAGTGCAGTTTTAGAGAGATGTGAGTTCTGGGTGGAAGGGAAAACCAGGTTTGTGTTGCTGTTCTTAAAAAGTCAGCTTGAAGCAGCCGAGAGGAGAGCAGTGCTGCAGAAGTCGTGCAGGGGAGGCGGCGGGGCAGAGCAGGGCACAGTCACACTGCTCGCTTCACATCCCAAAACGTGGCACATTACATTGGAAAGTGAAGAAGTGGAAAACGTTAAATTTTGAGCAATCATTTGGTTGACATTTCAGCTCAAGTGAGATGTTGGAAGAAGCTGTGGTTGCTTATCCAGTACCATCATCTACAATTGTTCTGGGTACTTCTAAAAGAAGGCGCATCTCAGGAGAGCTTCAGCTACCAGCAGCACTGAGAGGCAGCTCGGCTGCTCGGCGCTTTGCCCAGGAGTGCCCAGAGAGCTCTGCCTGGCCAGCAACACCAGGACATCGGGATCCACACGTTTCCCTTGTTGTCAGATAATCCTAACCATCGCAGGATGTGCCGTGCAGGGGTTGTAGAAGGGAAACGATCCATTTCATACACATGAGGCCATTTTCCTCAAGTAGAACCCCCCTGACTTCGAGCAGGGCCCTTTGGCTCCAGTTACCACCACAGGCAGAGCCTGGGCAAGGCTCCCTTGATCAGCCACGAGCTCCCTCATGTTACAGAGGAATGCACGTCTTATTTCCTCCCTGAAGTCCCAAGCTGAGTGCATGCGACGGCGAGAGCTCGGAGCTGTCACTGAGTGTTATCAGCTACATCTGCTCTGCGCCCAAAGCCCACAGCCAGCCCCAGCAGCAGGGCAGCACTGCAGGGTGGCAGAGCAGATAACATCTCTGTGCAAACCGACCTCCGCACATCGATTACATCAGTGGGCAGGGGTGGTCCCTCCAAGCCTGCTCCTTTTGTCTCAGTTTTACAGTACAATTACCAGCAGCAGTTTACAATTAAGGGGAATAATAATAACTGCATATTCTTTCACCTGCACACTCGGTTACAGCAGACAGCACGCTTTAATGGGATTGTGAAAAATCTGCGTTTGACCCATGCAAAAAAGTAAACATTCTTGTTCTGGATACTATATCATTATCACAACAAAGGGAAACTCCTGAAATCCGATGATTTAAACATCTGGAGAATGTTAATCACTTCAAAATGACGGATGTTTTTTATTTTAGCTTTTGACAGACGCACTCCTTTCATAGATAGATGATTATTTACATAAATTACATCATCAATGGAAAAAAAATCCAAAACAACTTCAAAGGGTAAAGAGCTTAATTAAAGGGAGACTTTTATTTTTCTTCTCCTGTAGAGCACAGAATAAACAGAAGAATTCACAAAGGGAAAAGGTAACTCCAGCACCTCAAATATGGGCTAGCTGTGCTTGGGAGGTGCACGTTAAAATAGAGCCGTAGCCATAACTAAGAAGCAGTGCAGAGGGAAACAGGCCGGGTCCTGCCCCAACAGGCACAGTGTGCAGCGAGAAAGACACAGAGCCAAGTTTCAGCTTGGCTCTTTAAGCGTGGCTTCAAAATGCACAGGTTTGGTGCCGCTCCAGCCAGTGCCTGCAGATCTGGCTGCTCCCTCACAGTGAATTTCATACCACTAAAAGCCATCAGCTTCAGCAAATGTACTCTCAATCAATCATATTTACTTGTTACATGCCAGGGCTGCTCTGAAAGTAACGCCTCCTATTACAATTACCCTCAACATCAGAGATGGATGTTGGCAGTATGGTAGCAGAGGTTGAAACTTTGTGCCAACATCCTGTTACATTTTTTTGCTGCATGACAGATAGCAGCAGAGGGGCAGTCTGACCAAATGGCATCTGAAGCAAAGGTGTGCCACTGGATTCCTTCATGCAGAAACAGTTGGAACCCACTGACATTCATCGATGTGTGCTGAAAGTTGATGGACACCACAGAGCGGATGATGAGCACAGAGAGGCGGCAGTGGCAACAGGACATCAAGTCCTTTGGTGTAGACATTAAAGAGCGTGGCATGCAGGCTCTTGTTCGGCACTAGAAAAAAAATGCACATTTCACGGTGGAGACTGTGTTGAAAAACAGTGTTTTGTAGCTGAGGATTTGCTCTATCCAATAGTGTTGTTGTGCTCTTTGTATCTGCTGTGCCTTTTGTGGAAATAAATGGAAGGCATTACTTTCAGAGCAAGAAACCCATGTACACATTTGTGAACCAGCATCAAGTTCACCAAAAGCAGAACTGTGGGACCAGCAGCAGCCCTTGAATCTTTTCCCCCAGTCCTGAGCCACCAGCAGGAAACAACCCCCAGAGCACAGCCACTGTGCAGCTACAAGAGCAGAGTGGGCTGCAAGCTTCCAGCACCCAGCACTTCGTATTCACTTACAAAGAAGGCTGCAGGAGGCAAAGAGAGGGAAAATTCAACTGTGCAACGCCTGCAGAGATAGCTGAGAGCTTTGGACACGGCCAAGTGATCGCTGGGTTAATACAAGGAGACTGTGGAGCACTGAATGTTTCAGCATTGTGCAGGAAGAACAGCTCTGCTGACAACATTCACTGTCACCGGGCCACTTACGTCTGTCGGACTTGAGAAAGGTCTGAGCTGGACCAAGCGTGGGGAGAAGAAAAGGAAAAAAGGCAGCTGAAAGCAGTGCACAGCAGGGCAGGGTCAGCGCTCCCACGGTGCGTGCTGCGGAGCAGCGGTGTGCTGCCTGCACTGCGGGCACAGCCCTGCATTTAGCTGATCAGCTGCAATTTCCTCCTGCGCTCTGAGCTGATCTGCAGGCTGACCTCAGACAATTTGTCTTCTTTCTTGGAGAAATGTCATCCAAAAGGAAGCTATTAAGTCAAGAAGGTAATGCTGCAGGAACAACCCACTGCATAAACAGAACTTGACCTAGGGTAATTTATTTCTAGTCCTTCACAAAGGAACTCCAGAGAGATGATCGATACATTTCAAGACCTAAATTTGTCAATAAAAATGTGAGTGGAAGAATTTTAGACAGTGTTTGTGAGAGGACGTCTGCGATAGTTGAAGCTAAGAAACTGAAGAGAACCCTAAAACGAAGCGCTCAAAAGTTTTTTGTCCCTTTCACAGGATAAACATCTGCGGATTGCAGAGCTCAGCCTGAAGCCGTGCTGAACAATGTCTGACATCTAATTCCCACCATGAATACATTAAACTGCTTTAATGCCCCTGACGCTTAACACTACGACAAAGGTTGGCTACTTACAGCCTTAATTCTTCACCAGCTTTTAGAGGCTACTAGAAGTTGGAAATGATTAAATTAAAAAATAAAATAAAAATGGAGAGAGATACAAAGTACTGTAAGAAATATGAATTTCTATTTCGCTGTGATGAAATCAATGAACCTGGACTGCGGGAGGAAGCCAATCTCTGCCTGTCTTCATTATTATTGCTATGCTGACATTTTGGTTATCCCAGACCAAAGGCATTTCTTTATCCAAGACTGGTTCTCAGCACTAACAACTGGATGAAACAGTTCATCACATTTATCTCAGTGTATGATTTCCCAAGCTATGAAAAGCAGCTCCCTTTCTTGCCTGGTGTTTACACTTACATTAAGTAGCATACTTGCTAGAAGCACCAGCATTTGTAGTTGAAGGAACATAATATATGTTTCCTTACTGCACCTCACAAAGCCTACTTGAAAGTAACTGACCAGAGTGAAAAACCAGCACGTTTGCCAGCTTATGACCACCGCACTGCTCCTGGGTGCCCCACCGCCAACTGGAAAGGCTTCCCTGTGTTCTATGCCAGAGAAAGAACTCTGTTTCTTGGCACTCTTTGTACATTCTTCCCTCATCCGACATTTTCCACTTGAAATTGCAACCTTTTTTTTTCCCCCCACAAGGGGTTCGCTTTGCTTACCTGAAGCCAAAAAATCTCTGTTTTCTGTCCAAGCTTTATTTCTGACATAGATCCCAAACTACCAAAGACTCATTGCACTATTTCTGGCAGAATGACTCACACATATAATTTTGTCATTGGAACAGAGTGCAAGCCTTCTTTAACAAACAATATATTGCTAGTACGATTTCCTGGACCTAGCCCAAGATAACTGCAAGCTAGGTACTGCAAGCTCTACCTTCTAGGCACTGCCCAAAGGAAAAAATAAACAAAAACATCGTTGCATCATCAGCCTGGCTGTAAGGTGACTCTTACACACTGCGCTGGGCAGCAGACAGGAGCAGTACGGGGCGCAGGGACAGACACCAGGGCTGCCCCTGCACTGCCGACTGCTCCTTCAAAGGACTAAGAGCCCATTCCCTCTCCCCCCTGGAGCTCTCCCCACTGTGTAGCAACTCTGGGCCTCTCTCTGTACAACACACCCTCATAGCAAAGAAGTCCAAAAGCACCCTTAGTGCCAACAGGAAGGGCTCTGCCAACAGGAAATTATCCCTTCTCTACTCAGCACTGGTGGGATATACCTGGAGAGCCATTTCCAGCTCTGGGCTCCCCATACAGGAAAGCTGTGAACATACCAGAGCAAGACAGGCGCAGGGCCACAAGGTGAGCACCTTCCACAGGAGTAGTGGTCGAGTGAACCAGGGATGTTTCGTATCAAAGAGAGAAGGCACCAGGGGAACCTTAGGAGTGTGTTTGAATAACTGGTAGGGAAACTAAAGAAAAGGAGGGCAGGCTGCACTCAGTGCCACCTAGGGACAGGACAAGATGCAGGGAAAAAACCCTAAAGCACTGGATATTCTATTTAAATCAAATAGTTAACTTCCTTCTTTATTTTTTTCCCCACTCGAGTGCTATCAAGCACTAGCCTAGGTGTCAAAGGGCTTGTGGGCCCCCCATCCTCCAAGATACTCAAAGTCAGCTGGGCAAGGCCCTGCTGCAGGTGGCCCAGAGCAGCTGTGAGGCCGACAAGCTGCAGCTGCACTTTCCACTCTCACCATCTCCACGGCCCGTGAGTGCATCACATCTCCCTCACAGGAGCTCAGCTGACAAGGTCAGCACTTGCTGGCTAAGGCCAGCTTTTGCCATTGCCGGGAGATGTTGTGCAGAGAGCCTGGTGCAAGGGCCATACAGCAGCCAGACCTGTCCCTGGCTTGTGTTGTCCCCACAACTCTGCAGTGCAAATCTGAGTCAGCCAGTCCTCCCAGCAGGGCACCAGGCTGTCCTATCCCTGCAGGCGTGCTGGGGATGGGGGACATACCTGCACAGAGCTTCTCTAGCCTGATCTCAACCCAGGCTTGCACCTTGCTCCCCAGCTCCTGGTTGGCAAGGGCACAGACATCGCTGTGTGCCATCTCACCATTGCCTGCTGCTCTCTGGCATCTCTATCCACAGAAGCTGCCCGTGGAGCAACATACAGGTTTTAATTGCTGACTTCATCAGCTCTGTGCCATAGAAAGCTACACAATTTGCTTGTTTTCTTTGTGCTGCTAACCTCTCATCACAAACATTTGTAGGGTCACGTTTTCCTTTGCACTAAATTGACATAGCTGTGATAAAATCACAGTGATTATACTAGCATACCACAGGAAATCTGGCCTTTTTCTTTAATCCCACAGCACTCACAGCAGATAGTAATAAAATCTCATTCAATAATTTCAATTTTACTTTTCCAGCTCATTCATCTTGAATGTGATTTACTGTTGCATTGACCCTATTTTTCCACTTTAGATAATTTTGAAGGGTCTGCAACATATCATTGCTGAGTTCTTCAGCTCTTTGCAGAGTTGACTAAAACCTTTTTCACACAGGGTTGTTTAGGAATAGGATGTATAGCTACTTCATATCAAGAGCATTCAGACATGTATATAAGTGGCTTGCACTATTTTAGAGCTGGAACCAATTAAAAAAAACTCAGGGTAAAAATTTCAGGCAATCTGTTCTTGTCCATCTACATATATATATATACATATATATCTCAGCTAAGGTTATCATCCATTGAATTTAGTTTAAGGAGTACAAGCAAGTAGATGAATAGGTGGAGTATTTCCCCTGAACACTTCTCCTTTGCTCAATTTTAAGTTAATTGAGGTCTGGTACAGCGCAGGCATTGAGAGGTTCTGGGATATCCATATCATCTCATTGTTCACTGCCTTTGAATCTAACTATCCCAGAAAAGAAGATAGAGCTTTTAGGCCCTCAACTCTGGAGCTATCTTCTATAAGTGACTGATAGGAAACCTGCTTTCTTGATTTTCAGGGCACACATATACATACATACATATACAAATATATATATATAATTTTTTTTTAAAATGGAGAATATTTGTACTGAGTATGAGCTGTCAAACTCTCTAGCATGCATGTTTGCCATGATCAGTAAGTAGAAAGGTGGAAACATTAAAATAAAGAAAATCAGAAGACAAACGATAAACATAAATCAAAGGAGAGTACAGAGGTATAAAACGCATGGCCAAAGCTGAGTAAAAAAAGATAACAGCGTGCCACTTAAACACAGCAGTCAGTTCTGCCACAGCAAAGCAAAGGGACCTCAGCTCAAACCTCAAATGCTTAGTTCCAACATAAACAAATTGTTGAGAAGAAAGAAAAATAGATTGGTGAATACTGTTATTTGCCCTGCAGCCTATGTCATTTGGTTTTAATCAAAGGGCAAAGAAGCTGCGCGAGCATCCCCAGTTCATACATCTATGTCCACAGTGACTTCAGAAATGGGCTCACAGGAAACATGGAACGACCAAGTTGGATTAATTGTCAAGAAAGGCATCACAGGAGAGATCTGAACAAAAGCAAAGCATACTTTGGGTTAACTATAATTCCTTCCACAGAAGCAAAGCAGCTGAGGCTGCTGACACTGCAATTCTGAGATACAAGCCCCAGAGTACACTGAGAATGCTGCTAGCTTTAAACAAGAAGTGAGATATCAACAGCCTGGCGTAGAACTGACGTCAAGGGTACCAGCAGCCATGGCAGCAGCACAGGGCTGCACCTCCAGAAGGCAGAACTCCTCTGCACTGAGCAGCGGCAGCAGAGCCCTTCCACCGGGGCCTCAACCTTCGTGCCAGCCGTCTGTGCCATGTCACAGGAACCAGCGGAAACTGTGACCTGATCAAAACACTACCAAAAGTTCTGCTATTCAGTGCTGTTTAAATGGAACGGGGCTTCATCACAGCCTGAAGACCAATGTACTCCCACTTCAGCGTCCTGAATGAAGGAAGCTCCAATCAAGGACCTCATTGGTGAAATGGTGTAGTGAGTTTTCACCTTTCTCCCATTTGAGGTGAATGTACCTCTGTCCTCCACTGCCCGGTAAGGGAGCAAACAGAACGACAGGAAGCCTCACAGTTCCTCTGGGATGGAGTGAAATAAGACTAGCAAAATGCCCATCCTCTGCCAACTCGGACCTCCTCCTCTGGCCCTCCACTGGCAGCACTGCCAGGGTCTGCAACATACAGGTGAAAAGCCAGTCCCTCACAGCATTAAACAGCAGAACTGAAGTGGTAAGGATGGGAGAAAAAAATTTTATATTTTTTTTTTCCACAAGTTCATTAAAAAACTATAAGTGTGTTAAAAAAAAAATCAGAATTACAAAAAATTGAATATTGTTTCTTGCTCAAAAAGCTGAATCTAAAGCCAACTTATTTTTTTATTATTGTTATTTTTCTATATATAGAGAGAATTTTTAGTGAAATTTGACTATCAGACATGCCCCATTCTTCCTACAACTGCCAGAAGGCACTGGTGGGTCTTACTATCATAATTATTATTTGGCATTATCATTGCTATTGCCAGTGAGGATGATAGGAGATAGCAGAAATTAAATGAGAAATGCACAGAGAGGATCAGAAGAGCACAAGGAGTGCTTCCTCTCAGAAAGAGAGAATAGAAGCAGATTTATTTCTTCACTGAAACGATGCTGCCTTGGGGAGCAATGTAAGACACATCCAGGGAGATGCAGTACCCTGAAAGGACCGCTTACAAAGCCTTAGCTGCAGTCTTGGTTCTATCCTGCTTGCAAGTGAGAAGTAACCATTGCCCACAGTGACTGCCATCCAGACTGCACAGGTCACAAAAGTCTCAAACGGGTGACAGTGAGAGACTGAGCCTACATTTCACTGAGCCCCTCACAGGGAACAAATAATTTAGACGCTTGTTACAGACTTAGAAAAGAGAAGTTATTGAAGATGGAAGGAGAGGAAAAGTCAGGAGGTGGTAAAGCGTGGAAATGCATGATTTCACCTCTGGCTCTGGGAAGGTTTCCTTTTTGGAAGCTGATGTGAGAAGGCCAGGCTCAGACAGGGACATAGCCTGCCCCAAAGGGGTTACACAAGTGAACTCAAAGGAGAGCATACAAGAAAGGGTGGCTGGTGTCAGAGGGCATTGCAGAAGGGATGCTGCCATAAGTAAGCTCCACATGTGTCTGCACTGAGTGGTCATATGGTCCCTCCTGCTGTCACCCTACAGGGCAGCTAGATCCAGGTCCACACCAGCTTTCCTGGTGCACACTTCTTCAAGGAAGGTCACCAGCAGACTCAGAAAGAGCAGGCAACGTTGCCATGGTCCTGCCCTGAAAAACTGGTTGTCAAAAGGGGATCCTGGTGGGGAATGGATGGGGAAAACCACCTCCCCAGCCCCAGGGAGTACAGGGAAGAGAAGATGAAAAGCTGTGTGCCAGCCTGAGCCACGGGGCACTGCGTTAGTGGCTGGAGTGGGCACCAGATTGGGCAGCCCATGGCCACCCAGGAGAAGATGGGGTGGTTTCATCCCCCTATAAGTGTTTGGTCTCTACAACATGTGGCACCACCTTTGCACCAGCAGCACCAAGCACCTGCTGAAACTGATAGGAAGCAGGGAATGGCCTGAGGCTTCTGCTATCTGTCCCAGAAAATACCAGCAGGAGTTATGGACATTTCTGAAAAAAATGTAATGGTAGTTATCTGTGCTTTCACAGATAAATCAAACCAGGAAAGACCTGGCAGTCAGACGATGGTAAATGGCATCCTTTGAGCTGCAAAGAGTGACTGATACTCAAAGGTAACAAACCTAACCGTGCAATCCAGTATTACCAGCTGTTCAGTGTAGACATAAATAGTGTGAGCTTACACTTTTCATGCCATATTTTCACTCAATACCTGCCAAAGGTCTGAGCCAAAAATACTGTCAAGACTCTGCTCTTTCCAGTTTTGTTTCTTTGAGAGAGAAAAAAACACGAAGGGGACTCCTTTGAACAAACTAAAAAATATGCACTCTTCCAAATAAATGGAAGAGAAATAAACAAACAGTGAAAGGAGCTGTCACCAAAATCCCAGAGTCCCAGCAGTCACAGTGATGTGAACAACCCTCCAGTAACCTTTTAGCTGTATCAAAAGGAAGCAAGTTGCTGGCAGCATCACTGAGATGATTACTCAGCTCTTCTTGGAAGCTGACATCCATTTCTTATCTCACATGCCCCATGCTTCATGTTCTGCAACAGTTTAAAGAAAACTCAGCCATATCTTCCCTTTATAATTAAACTCTTTTAACCCATTCCTGGATGACTTTGTCAGATCAGGAGACAGAGCGAAGATAACAGATAAACATGAGATTGAGAAAAACCACAGTCGTTAACCTAAACCTTTCATCCACCCTCTGTGACTGAGCTCCCATCATCATTAGCCAAAGCAAAGTGCCCAGCACCTGGTGCTAGAGGTGCACTTGTGACCCCAAGGCTTGGGCAGTACTTCGCGCTGCCATCGAGGCTGTGCAGCTCACTGTATTTCGTACACCTTTCCTTCTAAAACCCTAAAGAGGTAACATTGCACGCCACTTTGCAGAATGTTAATCGAGGCATAGTGGAGGTCTGAATGATTTACCTGGGGCACAAAGGACACCACATCACAGTGGGAAGTTGAACGTTGATGTGCAGAGTCTTCGGCTTGTTCTCCAAACACGTTTTCCACATCTAATGTGTGCTCAAAGGCATGTACAGTCCAGCAAGAAACAGCAGAAAGCAGAGGCGCAGAAGTGATTAAAAGACCCTTAGCTGTAACCATCAGTGCATCAGCTCAGATTACTCTGACACACAGCTTGGCTTTGTCCTAGCCAAAAAACAGAGCTTCTTCTAAGGGAAGACTGAGAGGAAAGCAAAGAGGAATTTTGCCCATAGTCAGAATAGTCCAGAAGACTGATTATCACCCATTCCACAGTACTCACTATGAAACCAAGTTCTCATAGCAGGTTGACAGTGGAGCATCCCAGGCCCCTCTCTCTCAGATAACAGAAGACAGCTCTCTGTTTCACCACTCAGACCAAAGCCCCTGGGTTCAGAGGTATTTAATCTCTTTGCAGCATGCCTGAACTTTCTCTTTACCAATGATGACTGTTCAATAAAATGTTATAACTGCAACTTCACATCCACAAAATAAATCAATTCTGAACCACACAGCCTAAGTATGTGAGTCCTCTGACAATCAATTGAAAACAGATAGGTTCCTACTCCTCCTAGCTCCGCAGCGGTGAACGTCCCGCAAACTGAGGAGGATATGTTCAGAAAGTAAAATCTCACACCAGTGCTCATATGGAAATGATTTTTTCGAAACACTGTAGTATTGCAAAGCCATCCCAATAAACAGCAAGGTCACGATAGCAGTGTTAGTCATGGCATTCTCCGTAAAATTCAATTTACTCAAAGTTCTTGGCTGCCAGGTCCCTGCTTGCCTTTCACTGTTAAAAGCATGAACAGCTGAACAAAAGTAGTCACCTGCAATCACCACAAATCATTTCTACTGGATCTGAAACCCAGGAATTGGGCTATAAACTCCTGAGCACTGCCACCCTATCTATCGAATAGCTGCCTACATACCAACACAGAACATTGAATACTTGATACTTTAAACATCAAAATAGAAGTATTTATTAGTTATTACATCTGTAACAGATTTTTATACATGTATCTATTTCTCAGTGCAAACATAAATGCTTAGTTTTGCTATAGGAGTCTATGAAGAGTAGCAGAATTAGCAGTAGGAAAGAAACTGACTTTGTGTGGTTCGATGTTTAATACTCACACATTACAAAATCTGCCTTTAAAAAGAGCTATTCACACCTGAGCCCTGCAGAGATGAGGACTCAGCACTCAGAGGACTATCTTGTCAGCCTTTTCTGTCTGAGACTACAGAGATCCCAGAGATCTGGCACGTGGTGCTTAGAAGATGACACCTCAACCCATGCAAGAAACATTCTACTGATTTGTACACAAGTACATGGCTTTTTTTGACTGTACTCCTGAAAAAGCAAGGTACCCTTGAGCAAGAGTAACACAGCGTCTTCATGGGAATTTCCTCCTTTTCTTGGCTCTGTTCAGACTCACTCACAGGAGAGCAATTTCTTTTCTAAGATTATCTGGAGACTGCATCATATCATTCGGAGAGGAACACAGCCAAGACAATAATGCTAACTCAGAGGCTCAGTATTTAAAGAAAACTTGGCTCCCCACCCATCATCTTTACAATTTCTCTTTAAGTGAAACTGATAAATGGCTCATTTTGAGCACGCAAAGTACATTAAAGAGGTTTCTTTATCTGACTCTGGTTCTTAAGATTCTAATGAAGTTGTGTTTAGGCAACGGCTTGCTGAAGTGATCTTCTGAGTTTCCTGGGTTATAGTCTCACTTGTGAACTCACTAACCATTCAGCCAGCACGGAGCAAGCTGGCTGAGCGTGCCTGAAGCCACCCAGTGGACAAGCAAGTTGGGAGGAAGCACTCTGCCCCTCCTGGCACACCAGCTTTTTTGCACTGAGGGTTTTTTTCTTTAGCTGTTGCCATGCCAGCCATCCTTTTAGTTTGCTCACCTTACACAAGTTGCTATACCTATTCTCAGTGGCATAGGCACATGCCTAGCCTTACTCATATGCTTAAGTCTCACTGAAGCAAGAGGGAAGCATACGCTCTGGCTTGAGAATCACTGCCAAAGCAAGGAGACCGACTGCGATCTGAGACTCGCGGTGCTGCCAGCCCTCCCTCCCTCGCACAACCTGCACACAGCGGCTGGCCGCCTGGCATCATGGGCATAACACCAATGCTTTGTTTGGCACAGATTCCAGAGGCCCAGGAGGCCTGGAGGAGAGCTCAGAAATACCCTGGGACAAAGACTGCACACTGCTTGAACATTGGGACTGAAAAAAAAAAACAAAAAACAAACCAAAAAAAAAAACCCCAAAAAAAAAACCCAACCAAACCAAAAAAAACACCTCCATTTTTTCTACGTTTTTCTACGTTTCTCTACAGTTTTTACTCAGCGAGAATCTTGCCTAATGAGGGGAGGGGAGCACACAGGGAGAGGCAAAGGGAAGCACCAGAAGCAAGAGAAGACATCTGTGTTTGGTGAGTGAGACACATCAGCTTTCTCCGCAGCAAACAGAAACTAACGCTGCTACCAAAACTTGTACATGATTGAGTGAAGGGCAGAGGACTTCACAGACACCCAGGCCACCCAAGGCCACAGTGACAGGTCAGTCTTGCCGCAGCCTTGCGCAGAGCACCCGGCTCATCACATGAGCAGAACTTAGCTCCTTACAGCCCTGGTGCCAGTGGGAGTCCTTAACATGCCTTCTCTCCTCACATGCACCTCTCCCATCTAATTAATTTGCACCTAATTAGCCTGGATTTTGGCAGGTTTTCAAGTGTTGGCAGCCCTCTATTGTGAGCAGGGTTTTCTTACTGCTCAGTGCTCTCTTTGCTGCAAGATGTTGAGCCAAGTCATGGACAGAGATATGGAGTCCCTGAATTAATTCCTCACACCGGGAGCGGGCCAGGGCTTCAGCACACTCCAGGGACCCCTCCCCACAGACACTGATGGTGAGGAAACATCAGCCCCTCCCCATATACTGTTGCAAATACGTTCCCACAAAAGGCTTTGCTCACTGATAAACACTAGATTGCCTCCACACGGCTGTTCTGGGGTTTAAATTTCCTGAAAAAAATGCATATTAAAAAAAGATAATTGAGCATTGTTCTCTTTTGGGTGAGTCACTGAGCTGCATCATGCACGGCGTTCACACTTTGGAAGATCAGTATCATGATACTGGAGAAATACAGTTATATTGATCACCACAAAAAGAGCAAGGGATGCAAGTTTCCATGTTATATTTTGGAATGAATATATTATTACTCCCACATTGACAAAGCAGAGTTCCAAATACGTTCATTTGTTATGCAGGGCTCCTTGGGAATATTGCAATAAGCATGGCTACATCCCACTTCCAGCTTTAGAGCTTACCAGTTCAAGACAAATGCATACTGACTTCAAGAAACTATTCGGCTATTTTAGCCAATTGTCTCATGGCAGGAGGTAATCCTATGTGAACAGCAAGGATTAAACTTCATCCTCACTGAGGTCTAAGCTTTTTTAATGTACTTTTATGAGGAACACCACGTTGGAAAATAAAATCAGGATTCATAAGCAGTCTTGTTTGCATAATATGAAAATAAAATACAAAAAGCTTTTACATTAGCAATAAAAGCCTGTTGAAGACCACTTTGCTGCAGACTTCACTGCCATTTACTCAATGGAGCCAAAGCTTTGCCACCTGTTCAGCAATAAGGGTGGACAGTTCAGCTTCAGCCATGCAGAGGAAGGACACTGTGCTAAGTCCACAGATACATTGCGCATCTTAAATGCTTCTGGAACAGTGATACATGAACGTTATGCCAAAACAAAAGCTTAGTTGGCTTTCATTTCAGTGAAGACAATCCTAATTCACTGGCAGACATAGGCAGCATGGCTTGCAGATAGCCTAGAGTTCATTAAATCACAAACTATCCTCAGTTGGAAGGCACTCATAAGGATCATCAAGTTCACCTCCCTTGGCTCAAAATCCACACCAGAATCAATAAAATAAACTAATTAACAGCATCTGAAGATCTGGCCTTCTGTTCTTCATTTTTGCCTTGAGTTCTACTTAGCTGAATGTCCATTCACAGAGATTTCATATGCTAAATCCAACACAATAAGGTGCGATAGGATTACAGTTGCATTCAGACTTCCTGACATTTCCATAGCCTGACCTCCAGTTGATAGAATAGGACTCCAACCACCCGTTTGAGAAGAACCTGTCCCATAAAATGAAAATTAACTTCAGTTCTGAAAAGAAGGAACCTCAAGACTGCAGTTCTACTTTGCAACACTAGTAGCAGCTCACAACTCGCAGCAGTACAAAACCTCTGAGCTCCAGCTGAAGAAACTGTTAGGAGGTTGTTATGGAAGGAAGATTCTTGGTCTTTGTAACTTCACAATTTGCTGAACTAATTGACTGCTTCTTTTTCTTTAAGGTAGCTAGAGAATGCAAACTGGAAGAGTGAAGGACTTTTGATGAATATAATTGTAATTTTTATCACCACAAAAAAACTAAGAATACAGAGGTAGACTTCTTGTGCAAAATTATGAACCATCTCCAAAATTTAAGAAAATACAGAATACACCTACATTTGTGACAAAGCTTTCCAAATGAGCCTGGTTGATTTCTGCAAGTTGAAATCACAAGCATTTTTCAAGGGACTGGTTTCTGAAGGTAATTTTGATTCCTAATATTTACAATTGGTACTTTTGACAACTTTCTGTGTTCTAGACTGTCACAAGTTATCAGAACCTCTCTGCTGGGATAAAATACTTTAAAAGTTTCTTATTCCTACAGAGTGCTTTGATTACCTTACTCAACTGAACATCAACAGGAAGAAAAATGAAAACAATTGCAAGGGAAATCACACTTGTGTGGTTTAAAGCCACATAACCTGGTTTCTTCTCTTGTCTTGAGTTAAAGCCATACTCAGCAACTGAAAACAAACTCAAACTTCGATACATTTGGGTCAAATTTAACTCAGAATGCTGGCAGCATCACTGATAGGACATTCCCTACAGCCTTGTTGGGCTTTCACAGCTCCACAAGCAGTGCTAGCATCTTTGCATAGCCTAGAAATACTTGACTCCATACGAAAGACCAACACTAACCTTGTCAAGCATGTCCTGAGAGTGTCAGCACTTACACTGAAGCTCCAGCTGAAATGATGGAAAGTTATTCTGTGATGAAGGAAGGTGCAAAAAGAAAGGAGAGAAGGGCCATGAATTTCTAGGCACAGTGATGGATATATATATATTTTTTTTTTTTTGAAGATGCAGCGGTATGCAAAGAACATTTATATGTAGGAGAACTCTGCAAAAGCAGGTTTTTTTTACTGCTGTCTCAGCTACATGTGAGCTTTGCAGATCTACAATTTATGTTACAGAGCATCTGCACCTTGAGAAAAGAAACAAATCCTTGCCACCACATTCATGTGATTTTCTCAGCACTTCTTTGCATCTGCTCACCTTCTCAGCTCTTGCACAGCAGACAGAGGTTACATGACTACCTTGGCACCGCGTAGCGTTGTGTCAGTCGCACACAGCTGCAGTGAAAGAAGCACTTACTAATGGTTACCGCACAGCAATGTCCAAGGTAGTGGAAAACTCCCACAAACTGCAAGCAGGAAATGAGTTTTGAAGTGGTGGGATATCTCATGAAAGACATTCAGTGTTGCCAGCACTGGATACTCCATTGTATTCTCCAGACTTTGATAAGAGTTCCAATAGCTTCAGTGAAAATTTCCTGGAGTACATGTCTGAAGGGTTAGAAACCTAATTTTTATGTTGTTAACTGATAACATATCATCTATGAGAGAACTTGAGATTAAGCGATAGGGCACTCCATGCTAAATGAAAGCAAACTTCTGCCAGTAACCATAAAAACATGAATGTGTTAGAGTACAATACAGATCCCAGCAGCTGTAGAAGAAAAAACAGACTGTGATGCCATTGCAAAGACAGGGTGGAGGTAACCCACAGACCAGTGAGCAGAGTTGCTGCCTGGATGATGCACTGACCACCTGAGACCACATCCCATCACTGCAAACACAGCCACCACTATTCTGAGCACCTCCACGTTACATCCTGGTGCTGCAGACAGCAAATGCCATAAATCTGCTCACAGAAGTGCCTGGAACAGGCAACCAAATCCAAGACCAATCTTTAACAGTTGAAATACTATAACATCCTCACAACAAACATATGCATCAAGTCCCGCTCTGTGCAAGCCCCACATCGCCCTTGGCAAGATAAGCTAGGCACAGCCCCACCCCCAGCTCCCACGGCACCAGCACCAACGCGGCCCTTTGCCACCAGGTTCAGGTGGCCCACAGCTCCCAGGGAGACCTGAGCCCCCACATCCTGTAGTTCCTTGCTCTGTCTCATGTGGCACCTCTGCAGTTCACTTCCTGCACAAATGCCAGGCGACTTCACAGCAGCAGTCACCACAGCCACAGCAGTTCAATGCAAACACTAGGCAAGGTTCACAAGCCGCCCAACACCCAAACTTGCAGATGCAAAGCTCTTAATCCAGAATTCCAGTTTGAGTTTCTGTTGACTTGGCAAAACCACAATAGCATGCAATACACAAAGGCAGCCAAAATAAATATCTACAGAAGAGATTTGCAAAACAATTTTCAAACATGACAAAATGGAAGAAAATTCCAAGTCCCACCATACGCGTATAGAATGACCAGTTCCAGGAACAAATGACCATCTCTGCTTGCCTGCTTTGCTATGTTTACTTACACTGCCTGCCAAGACATTTAGAGAAATGTTTATTTAATAAATATGCTGATTCATCAACAGTGGGTTTTCTGTGTGGAGGGAAAAGGTCAGTTATGACAAACTGAGACCATCTAGTTTCAATATTCTAAATGAAAAATTCCAATTTGTGGTTCAAAACAATTTTTTTGTTGTTGTTATTGGTTTTCACTATGTGAATACAGGAAAAAAAAAAAAAGAAAAGAAAGCAAAACAAATTCAGAACAAAATATTTTAAGATATCTTTAGCAAACTCTTACAACTGACCACCTCACTCTGTTCCATCTCTCTGCCCCTGTTGCTTTTCACACGTTTCCTTCAACTATTCTGACCAGCACAAGCAAAGTGCCTCCTCCTGCCCAGGTGACTCATTGCATTTGCTCCTTCCAGCATTCTTCTAGGTACCATCAGCAGCCATCAAAGCCTCCTGCTTTGCACAGTTCAGACTCCGTTGACCCCATCACCCCCTCCCCCTTCAGCCCACTCACGATGCCCAGCCCCATCGGAGGACCCCAGCCCGCTGCCCTCAGGGCTCGGCTCCTCTCCCCACCCGTACAGGCACGCAGGGCAGGGCAGGGCTGCTCTCCCCTACAGCGCAGACACTCGCATGGAACCGGGCGCTTCTGGCCCCGTGCTGACAGTGAAACAGGTTCCTTCGGGATGTTTCGAACACTGGGGTGACTGTGCGACGTGTTTGACACCTTTGTAAAGTCACACTGTGTTATTAAACACCACGAAGCGTGTTATCCCTGCGCACCAGCAGTGGCAGCCCAAGGACAGAAGCCCAGACAGACTGCAATTTGCCTCTATATTTTAATCAAGAGGCTAGACGTGATCAGCCGCTCTCGTAACTCCCCCTCTCGAAGAGGCTCCAAGAGCATTCTCCAAACTTCCTTTCTACTACCTTGCTTTTATAAATCAAGCTAACAAAACACCACACCAAAGAAATGAGGTATGGGATAAGTCGATATGTTTGCACACCCATGTTTTCACGGTAATTAAACTCCTTTGTCATTAAAATCCCCACGTTTCTTTACTCAGCTGAGCCGGGAAGATCCTCTGCTCAGAACAACAGCAAGAAGGATTTCTGTGTTCTGGCCATCCCCGAGGCATCAACTGACAGAGCACCCCGACCTGCCCTCAGTGCGTGCCTGGGGAAGGCTCTTCTGTACCACACACATTGAAACACGTACTTTGCTATCCACAGCGATCAGAACCAAACGTGAGGAATTAAATTAGAAAAAGGCAGTAGTGCAGAAAGGGGTTCTAGTCCACAGGATAGACTTTCACACTCTAACAAACATTTTACTCGTTAAATACGGCAATCTGGAAATCACAGAACATTATATAAGGGACAGAGCCAGCAGAAGGATCATAAAGTTAAAGAAGTCTCTGCTAATCAATAACAAATTTAGTACTTGTTGCTACAATTACAAAGATAATAGATCCTTTATGTCAGTGCCTTTGGTTTTGCAGCTGTAAAATAGCTTTGAAATTCAGCATTTCAAGTAACAGAAATTAATAGGAGGTCATTTCTACCAGAGAAATTTTAGGGGCCCATCCTCTCTAATCATCATTAAAACTAAATCCACAGGAGAAGAGGCACTTTACTGATTGTCAAGTGGAAGCTATTATTCATTTGATGAAGCTCTTGGCACAGTGCCATTTATTCTGCTGTAGAGCCTGCTGGTTGCTCTACTTCATCTCATGCAATCAAGGTTGTTTCTGCCTGCCAAGAGTTATTTATAGAGTTGAAGGGCGGAGGGGGCTGGGGTAGAAAAAAGAAAAAAAAAAATACTCTCTTGCTTCAAAAACAACTTCCAAACTTTCCAACTGAACCACGGTTTCCCCGCTCCACAATGACATTGTTATTTTGAGATCCCCAAATGTATGAAAACAAAAGCACATTCCTGGATTTCACCTCACGTAAAACATGAGAACAATTCCAGTGCCACACACATGTTCGTTTTTCAGACCATCTGATTTCCTTGAAGTGAGGTGGTGACACAGACACGTACCTCTGGCAGCACACAGCCAGTTTCCCAGGAGCGTGGTCCTCCTGGCTCCCAGAAAACTCTCAAACAGGAGGTGGGAAACAAATGCTTCCCTTGAGGATCACCGGTGCAACTCACCTGTACGTGAAGGGTGCAGAAACATCATCAGTGCTGAGGGCACCACACCTGTCCTTCTGAGCTGCCAGGGCGAGGACGCAGGTGAGGTGTCCGGACTGAGGAAGGATGAATTCCTGTCCCAAACTTTGGTTCTGCAGTGCCCAGAGCAGGTGAGACTTCCACTCCTCCACAGTCTCCACCTCGTTGTGGGAAAGCTTTCTGTCCCCTCTGATGCACAAAGGGCCAGAAAATCCTAAGCAACACTGTAAGGACTGTTTTACAACAGGAATCCTGGCATTCTTGAACTGAAATACATGAAATCAGAAAGTCTTCCCAGCGAATGTAATAGAACATCACTGGTGTAAAGTTGGTATGTGAGCCCAGATCCAGCCCTTCAGTGTTTCTGTAATTTCTAATAGCAGTCCCACTCCGCAGAAAGCTCAGCCTAAATGCCCTAATTAGAGGGAGTTAATTTTACACCCTGTCATAGTAGAAGCACCACAAACACTGAAGCATAAAACTGTCAGAACACAACTGAAGATCTTGTTAATTTAATTCTAGTTTATTCCATTCGAAGCAACAGAAAGCACACCATGCCCATCTCACCCCGAGAATATTGCAAGGCCTCTATTTTCACAGCAATTACTAAATTTCTTTAAACAGATGGGGGGGGTGTCCAAGTTTGCTCATTGCAGTCCTGGTGCCTTTACTCACACCAAATAGCACCTTACTCCATGGGTAATTCATACAATTGCTCTTGATCTAACCGTCCATCCGTTACTGATATGCCTTCCCTTCACTTCAGGGCTTCATACACCATAAACAAAGCACAGCCCCTGCACAAATCTCCTTCACCCATAAAGAAAACTCTGACTGTTCCCTAATCTTCTGCACATAAATTCTCTCTCCAGCATTCGATTTATTTGTTTGAACGGATAATGGAGCAAAGACAAATGCAAGCAGTGATGAGACCAATGCAGGAGCTCCTCAGGTAATCCTATTGTAAAACCACATTTCTTTGGTTTTCCAAACTTCATGCAAAGGTGATTAAACTGGTCCTGCTTCTGAACTTCTATTACTATTAAGCAACCTCATAGACAGGAAGCAGGGCGCTGACTCCAGAACACCATTTGCTAAATAGAACACCAACCAAAAGCAGAAACATTGCATTTTAATGGATTCTGCTCCTTTCATTTCAATGGATACAAAATTTTATGTAGTTTAGCATATCTGTAATTAAGTAGAACTCAAAAAAGAGAGCTGCAAATGAGCATTTGCCATTGGCAAGGCTACCAGGAAATCCCTTCAGTGAAGAAAACATTGAGCAATTATTAGCCAATTTCCTAAGGATTTTATAGATAATAAGCAAAGTATATTAGGAGCTTTAGAATTAACCGAACACCCTGAATTATGCATTTGTGTAATGACAAGTACTGCAGGCAACGTTTACACAAATATGCAAATTTTATGTAGCATCTACTTTGCATATGGCAAAGCACCCATCCCCCACATAGGAGATAATTCCAGGGAATCGTTTTCAGAGGGCACCATGTTCTGCCCCACAGTGAACACCATGCAGTTGGATTGTAAAAACACGTTTCTAGAACAATCAGCAAGCTACGCTTCCACCTGATACGGGGAAAAAAAGATGCATAAGTCACTGGAAAACCATATGTGGTTTGAGGATTACATCCCCAAGCTGGTTTCCCCATTGAATGGCATGCCAAATTCTGGACACCAAAGTTAGCTATGCTGAAGACCAAATATCCATCATTAACTTTCCTGTGGTTTAATAATTACACCTCTTCCTGAGTATGTGATTAAACCACACACAGCATTAGAAAAGAGAGAATTAAGTCAATATGCCTCAGAGCTGAAGAGCAAGTGAACGCGTATAGTGAAAAAAAGCTGTATCAGATGGCTGGATATGTATTTTCAAGGTCCGCACAACACACGAATGCAATAAGAATAACATCATTACCAGATGTAATTCGCCCCCTCCAGAAGGGAAATGCAGCATTGCATTACAGATAGGCACAGCGGCACCACGAGCAGCAGAGCCCCGACCCCCCACCGAGAGCCCTTGGGTGGAAGAACTCCCTGCCCAGGCACTGCAGGTCGCTGCTCTGTCAGCACTGGTGCTATAGTTTTGTGTTCCTTCCTGGGACATTTCTGACAAATATCGTGTTTAGACTGCAATATGTAATTATTTACGTGGCACTATGAGGTGAGTTCCAAGAAATGCCTTTTTGAAGAACTGCATATGCAGAATCTCTCTCAGTTTCTCTAATTTTTAAACCAGAGTTAATCCAGAAAATTCACCGGAGTTACGTCTGGGGATACTGCAAAATGGGGAGGAAATCAACTTCTCCATTTCTCTCCCTTCCCGTAAAGAAAATTTAAACAGCACACTCTTAGTGGGATACTGATGCTAACGAAAATATCTTCAACATAAATAATAAATTGAAAGTGTCATACCGGCAGGGAGAGCCTGCCACCCCCACTCTGACACTCTTCTAATCCCACCACGATTTTCCCACCCATGCACCTGCCTTTGAGACTGAAGATGAGTTCAGCAGCAGAGGAGCTGCAAACAGGAGGCCGACATACCCTCCTGTAGCACTGGGCTCAGGTTGGGCAGCTACACTCCATTTCTCCAAAGAACAGCTGGTCGTTATCCATCTGGATCTGAACTGGTGACCCAGAAAAAATGGATCTTGTCAGGTTATCACTTGCTGAGCCATCTATTGCTTCTTAACATGAGCAGTTTTGCTGCCAAATGCTTACAGATTTCAATGAGTGCAATCTTTAATGTTTTTAAAGCACTGAAAAGGGAAATGTTTTAGCAGCTAATTTCCCTTTAAAAAATAGTAATGTGCAGCTTTCTCAAAGCATTGGTTTAATCTTCTCACTATAGTAACTCTCCCTTCTCTGGGGAAGAGAGCATTCATAACAGCTGACATTCTGACGCAATTAGAGCAGCACATTAAAACAGGCAAAATTCAGATATTTGTCTCCACAAGCCACCCAGCTTTCTCAGAGCCACAGTTAAAACACAGTAGAAAGCATCTTCTAGCTGCATACTACCTCCTAGGCAGGAGTAGCTCTCTTCCTTATAAGAGGTCTTTGTCCTGCTGCTCTGAGTGCTCCTTGGGAGGGCACGGACTGATTATAAAACCATTGGTGAGCAACTGCAGCAAGCTCAAAGAGGTTTGGCAGAGTTTAGGAGGATGCTGGTACAGGAGGCCAAATCAATTGGCTCTGATGGAGCAACATCAGGGAGGAATTTAAGACTAAAGCATTTCAGTTTTTGAATCATTTAGGCTTCAATGCAACCATCTGGTTTTGGACATTCCTGTAACTACCACTCAAGGCAGTGCTTCTGGGAAGAGCATGACTGCTGTGGCAGAGCAGGCAGCAGCTGAGTCCTATGGCCAGCTAAGATTGCCTCCAGCTCCTGGGAAAAACAGGAACAAGTGACAAGTGAGTTTTCTTCCAATATTTTTCCTTGGTTTCTGGGTTTACTCTGAAATACTCAAAGAAAATACTCAAAGAAAAGGCATTCTGTCTATTTAGAAATCATTTTCCACTTAAAAATAACGCTAACGCTCCCACCGACACCCAGAACTCAACAGTAAGTGGTTATTCCCTCTGAAAACATATCCTTTAGCAGAGGAAAAATAGAGAAATTAAAGAAAGTTGTTCCTAGGCATCCCCCAGAAGCAACAACTTCAAACAAATAATTCCAAACAGTGTAACAACTTTTTTGCTCTGCTTTCATAAAAGTGCTTAGGCACACAATGAGATACGAACTCAGAGTTGCCCAGCACGACTTGGAATCTAGAAAGGGGCAATGGATGACACACACCACAAGCACAGCTAAGATAAACTAACACAGCAGCCTAGTGTTCACTCAGTTGCTCCAGGGCTATCAGCTCAGTCACCAAAAATCCCTGGGGCAGCAAACACTCGTGTGAACCGACCTCTGCGCTGGAAGATCATCAGCACAGGTGATAACCTGGAGTCAGCCTGCAGGATGCTGGCTGCTCCTTCCTGGTTACACAATACCACTGCAGCTCTGCATTTCTTGGAGGTCTCCTGGAGAACCACCACCTGTAGAAGAGGCCACCAAGATCAGCACATGCAGCTTAGTGACCATCTCTCTCCCTTAGTCTGGGCGCACTCCTTCTCAGTCTCCTTGCAGACAGCTCTGTGGCCTAAGCCTTCCTTGGCTGTTCTGACACCTTTCACACACTGCGACAGTTCTGGTAACAGTACTTTCTTACAGCCTGAACGGTTCTTTCTCCACTGGCACATACAGAGCACAGTCAGCCTGAGCTGTGTTTCTCACAACATTTTCCTGGCTGCCAAGCTGAACGCACCGGATGGTTCTGGCCTCCCTGTTACCCTATTTGTACTGGCGGTTTGGTTCAGCAAATCAGGCTAGTCAGAACAGGCCACTCCTTGAGCAGATCAGCACTGGTGACAACAGCCTTAGCATCTGCTGTCCCAGAAATGACCTCACCCCACACACTGTGCTTCTCGCTGCAGCCCACGAGTGACTTATTGTCAGTCACGTTTCTCATCATTTTCACTGCTTCCGATTACCGAACTCCCCACGTACCACAGAACAACTAGTTACCAGTCCAGAAATACAGCAATCTGTGCAATGAGAAGTTGCAAAAATTCTCATCACTCCACTCCAGGAAAATTGCTTTTTTCCCTGCATGACATCGCCACCCTTCTCTGTTTTGGTACCGTCTCCAGATTTTCCAGCACATTTCTGGTTTTTGCCAGCACCAATAACAGAGCAATTAGGTGACTGATCACACCAATAAAGATCCTTCCAAGGCCACCACTGCTCAGAGCCTGTCTGCATGCAGACCTGTAAGCTGAGAGGTGGTGAGCAATTGCCTTTGCATCCCTTGGATGGTTGATTAGTTGGTTCTGTTTTCCTTCACTTACTAAACCTTCTTTATATCCAACCATTCATTCTTCCCACCTTCACTCTCCTGATCACCTTCTCTACTCCACTGGGGGTGGGAAGCAGCAAGCAAGAGGCTGCAGGATGCTCAGTTGTCAGCTTAGGTTAATCCAGCACAGACTGTCTCTAATTCAGGTCCTTTTCTCTATTCCTTTGACTCATTAGCCATCTAGCATCACTCATGGTGCTGAAATCACATTGATGGGAAGCTGGACAAAGCACTAGCTTATTTTCAGGATACATTGCATTTTAAAATACTTTTTTTTTTTTTCCCCAGCCTCCATGCATATTTAGTTTGAAATATGAGGAATTCCAAAATAAAAACATCACACACATTGCCTTTGGAACAGCAAAGCAAAGTGAAGACTACTTCTCTTTAAGGCACAACATTTTGTGTTGGATTTCTTTTCATTATATGTTCTTTAATTGCTCATAGCAACCTTTCAAGGCATTTATAGGTCTGGAGTCGTTCCTCACACATTTATTTCTGTCTGACCACAGAAATCCAGTAACTTCAATACTGGAGCTGTCTCTCTGGTCCAGTTGATGCTTCCCAACAGCTTGCACTTCAGCATCACTTCTGGCAATAGCATGACTTGGGAAAACTCAAGGCCAACATTTAGGTGACACATAAGTAGGACTGAGATCTCATCAATATCACGAAGCTGTTTCCCAGCTGGGCTGTTTCTATTTACAAAGTTCTCCTAGTAAGGAAAGACTTCATTGTACTGAAATGCATGCAGACACTCAGTAGTCATGAAATGCAAAGTCATAACATGCAAATGGAAGAAAATACTGACAGTGACAGCACCACAGCAATGCATTGCTTCTTTGTCTGCAAATAAAAATATTTTGGACCAGATGCAACTGTTACAACTTTCATTTAAGCAGGGGTTCCACCAGTAGTGAAACGGATCACATTCCTAGCACCACTGACGTATATTTTACTTGTAATTATATGTAATTCTTTGCTTTCACAGCAGACGTATGACAGAAAATTTTGTCCAAAAGGATGTATGAGTTTTCAGTGAAAATTTTGTTTATATGCCTAGGGAAAGGCAGAAAACAGGGCTAAGGAAAGAAGCTTCCGTATGCAAATCACAACCAGAAAGCTGTCCTCAACAGCTAAGCACGGGGTGCTGGATGCCAATACTCTGCCCATTCCAGGGTACGTTGTAGACAGGTCCTCACAAATACTGAAGACCTCCAGTGGTACTGCAGGCAGGACATCTTGATCACTACCTCCTTTGCTTAAAGGAAACAGTCACGCAGAATTTTACAAACACTGAGCTTTATGCCTTCTTTAAACGCTGAAGGTGTGACATTGTGTGGAAGAGCTCTCAATAAACCCTCACATCCCCAGTGCTTGCTGAAGCTAACAAAGCTCATCTGGATGGGAAGGCTCTTTGTGCTTCAAACCAAATCCTGTCCTTATAACTCGCCTACAGGCTGATACTGATGTCAGCCATTGGATACAATTCCAACCATTGCTTTCCTTCCCAGCCCCAGAATAGAGTCATTTCTCATGAAAATCCCTTAAAAAAATATTAAAAAGTCATCTACCTCTCATCTGCTTTCTCTGTTTCTTCTGCTCCTCTGGTGAGTCATCTCAGAACTGCCTGCCAGGGCCTCCAGCAACCACAACACATAGAAATAAAGATCACTTCCAACACAAAGGGAAGTCAGAGAGAGAGCTTGAAGCAATAGCATATTGCACTAGCAACTGATATTCACTTCATTATTAGCGACTCGGAATCACTTCTCAGCCCTACAAGAAACATAAAATACTAACAAGTGCAGAGGGCATTTGTAGGGCACTGCATCATAAAGCCAAAAGGAAGGTCAGACATAGAAAACTGAGCTCTTTTAGAAAAAGAGGAAAAGATAGTTTCAAGAACTTCCTCACGGTCTCTCTTGCTATGCACAGTAAGGTTTTGGAACAAGGAATTGTGTGTGTGTGTGTGTGTATATATATATATATATATATTTTTTGAAGTGCATAGCGCAATAAGCCTTAGGACTTTTTTTTTTTTTTTTTTTTTTTTTTTTAAATCTTTAATGGTACCAACCACAAGTCTCAGAAATAATAATCATATGCTTGAGTGACTCTGAGAATGATATAGAGTCAAAAGAGCCATCCTCTGCTATAGTGCATTTGGAAACATAGGAATAATTCTGCTCTGACAGTGCAGAAATCTCTTGCATTGCTGCATTCAGCTGAAAATGAAGGGACTGGTGTTGCCTTGCTCTGTAGCTCCTTAACAGCAAGCTGTGGATTTGAAGCTGGTCCCACAAGAAGTCAGGCTGCGCTCTCTGGAGCTGCAGAGCAGAGCAGCACAGCACGGGCTGACATGCACAGAAGCAAGAAAGTTCTCCATGCAGAAGGAGAAGGAAAGCAGGAGATGGCCCCACAGCTCGACAGAATTAATCCCTTACCTTACAAATGAAACACTCAAAAATCAGTCTAGTAGATTTACTTGGCAGCAAGTAAGAGAACAAGGTCTTACAAATGGGCAGCTTTAAACAGGTGAGTCGTTCCAGTTCACAGAACTCTTACTACTCTTCAACCAGTTTTACACCACCGCTCTGCTTGGACTCACTGCCTGTTAGTTGAACAGAGTAACAGCAAACCCTTGAGAAAACACCTGGTTGCTCCTCCCTGAAGTCTAATATGGTTCAAAACAGAAACAAACACAAAAGGAGTTGTCTGTTACAATTAGCACCTGAAAGAGTCAAAGGCCTTTGTACATACGCAGTATAGACTCAGTTAAGCTGCACCTCAATTTTTATATCCCACTTTCTACACTGTAGCACACAGTAGTCTAAGAACTGAAACTTCTGTCAAATCCCAGCTTTGCACTCCAGCTATACCGTGGTTCCCTGGCAATTGCTCTATTCCAGATTTTTATGCTTTTAATTTACGCTGCTGTTATTTTTACTGTCCTGCAATTATTTCTACACTGTATCAGCTCCCACTAAACATGAGATTCAAATACTTACTAGGGAATTAAACCAGATTTCATAGAAAAGTTCTATTTCAAAAACTACTCATAAATATGATGAATAAAAAAATATTTCCAAACTATTAACTATTATGATAACCCTTACAGGCTATCATAGAGTCTTTCAGGGGATCGGTTACCTGCAGTCTTCTGTGACTGTTTAGCTGGTGTAACTGGAAGTTAAATGCTTAAACTTAAAGCATTTATCCTTTGGTGACATGTCAACAGCTAAACAGGCACAGGGTTTCTAGGAGAAGGCACAGGAAGTCTAGCACAACCATCAGCAGTCTTCTATTGCAGTGAGGCCAAAAGGCACCACAGTGTGTATATGACAGAAACTTAATTAATGTGTAATTTTAATGAAAGTACAACTCTGAAATTCCTCTGACCACCGAAGCAAAACTGCCATTTATCCTATATTGAGAATCTAAGCAGGGGACCTCATCTTAAAAAAAAAGTATGTCTGTATGTCATACATCTGATACAGCACAGGTAATTCGCATCTGTTTCTTTCAACACAGCCATTTTAAGAGCTATCCTTCAACTCCGGCACAGCAACCAGTTTTAACTCAGCCTGTGAGCAACAAGAAAGTAAGGAAATAGGTGGAAACTTCTGAAAGATCGTATTTCGGGGATTTCCCACCCCCAATTTTCCTTCTATTCTGGTTTTAATAGAACCAAGAGCCTGGCCCTGCAGGCAACAGATTTGCTGCCCCACAGGAGAATCGCTGCCTGTGAGCCAGCTGTGTTCCTGCCCCAGAGCTGGCTGCCCAGCCTCAGGAGCACTGCTGCCAGCACCCTGCTGTGCCCCAGCAACGCCAAGCAGCCCAGGGCTCCAGAACCGGGGAAGGTTGGGCTGGTGATAACATTCAGGCACCCAGACCGTGAAAGGCACTTACATAGCACATATTTAATTCTTGTGAAAAGTTTCTAATTGTTCTTCTGCAGCATCGCAAAGTGATTCCTATTTTGCACGCCATCTCAAATGGAAACACTGACTCTGCTTCTTGGAGTAAAAAAAAAAAGAAAAAGAAATTCAGGTTTCATGAAAAACAGTTTTTTTGGCTACTTCCATAGTTACACTTCACCACATGTATTGCACATATTCATTTTCTCCTGAGATTTAAGGAACTCTGCCCCTTGTGTGCATGGAATCTCTCACTGCGAGCAAAGCCATGCTGTTTATATAGATCTGCAACTGCAAAGCTTAAGTGATGAACTGCACTGAGTTCTGCAATGAATCCTAATAAAGCAGAACAGGATTTACTATGTATTCGCTACAAAAAGGGATTTATTTATTTATTTGTTTAGCAAATTCTGGGATTAGCCTGGGGGAAGCGTGAGACAATAGATTTTAACATTTTAATAAATGCATGCAACTCCTTGGGGAAATTAAAAAGGAAAAAATACCAGATCGGTTGTTGCAGCCTGCATGCCAGATTGTTGGTTTTCTTTCTCAGCACTCCTGTGTCCCACTGCTCTTGCAATGGTCACCAAGATGAACGTGCATCTCCTCTTGCAGCTCCCTGCATCTGTAGTGCCGTGGCTCCAGCTGACCTGAACAAATCCCTTCGGGGCAGCAGCCACCAGGGTAACCCAGGCAAACACACCAAGGTCTGCTCAGGGGCAGCCACGTCCTACTGGGTTTCCTGACAACTCCCCACACCCTGCCCAGGAGATCTGAGGGCACAGCAGGGGGAGGTGGCACAGCCCTGCCCTGCACCTGTGCTGATTAAGCTAGCTGCAGTGCCAGCAGCACGGTCAGCCACAGCAGGCACCCTGTGCCCTGGCTGCTCCACACATAGGCCTCATGGCCACAGGGCAGGGAAAGGACAGGCAGAGACCCAGAGCAAAAGCAGTGACGTGTGCTCAGACAGCCCCTTCCCACCAGGAAGGGGGTTGGTAACCATGCTGCAGTCTATCCAGGTACAGCTACTGAGACAAAGAGCTGGAGCTGTGCTCCGTCCACCTGTGAAAGATGCTGTATTTAACTGCTCTCCATTTCATCCTGCTCTTTAGTTTGCTACAAATGCATGCTAGCTTGTTTAATTTAGAGTCAGCTATAGGTTCAAGGATTCTTCCTCTCTCCTGTTAGTACTCCCACAGCTATCTAGGAAGCTCAGCTACACAGATATTGACAGAGAGTAATAAATAATAAAGATACTTGTCGTTTTTGTTCCCACAGGCACTAGGACTTCACTTCATGAAATAAGGTGCCTGTTTCAGTGAAAGTGTTCATTAGTGGACAAAACAAACAGGATTAGAAGATGTTTCTAAACAGTCCTTACCTAAAAGTAGTCCTCCACCCTGTGCAGATAGCTACACGTAAGAAGTCAGCTGCAAGGAATAAGACATCTGCACAGGGAGAGTCTGAATCCCTGCTCCCCGGCACCTCTGCCTTCTGCGCAGGGAGTCCTGACCTCCTCTCATCAAATAGGACTCAAGGAGAGCACTTGTCAGGGTAGGAGAAAGGTAATAAACACTTCTGTCAATATCCCATTCTATGCCTGAATCAAGAGCATTCTTCCTGCCCTGTGCTGCCTAGGGGGCTGTACACGGATCAAAGTTTGTGTAAGCATTGAAGTACAGACAAGGAGTCTCAGGGTAGCACTACAGAAGCAGCATAGCCATTTCTAGTCAGAGGAAGCCTGTCTGCTGGTAACTGCTCACACAGCGCACACAGTTCAGAGTGACCGAGTCACACAGAGCCCTGAGCAGGGCACCAGCCTCCCCTGTAACAGGCTGCAGGGAGCAAGCACACTCAAAACAGCTTTAATCTCCAGTACCTGCTGTTACACCACTGCAGGATAGCACCTCTCATCATCGGGAGTGCAAAGAGTTCCAAGTGCTGAGACAGACTGAGGTGTCCAGCTCTTAATCCAAAACAGCAGCACAGCTTTCTGAGTTGGTTTTGTACAATATGTCATAGGAAAAAGGGAAGCATATCGTATTAAGGTGAGGTGGCTCGATTCATACATCATCTAGGCAAAACAGGAGCCTATGTTATTTCTGTCATTAGTTATAATTAGAGAACTCTAATCAACCCCCTGCCTGCCCCAGTACTCAAAAGTCTTTGAATCTGCAATTTTACCTGTATTCTTCATTAAAGAGGTAAAAAGGAAGAGAAAGTCATTCATGAAATTCCCATCCACATCAAGGATTTTTATTTTCAGAGGATTTTTATTTTCGAGGTTTTACATTCAACACATGCATCTTTAGTCTTTTTAAGTAGGAATACGGTACTCCACCATTACCACCTCCAATAATATTTCACACTATACATACATTTATGTAATGCCTAATAAAGATTAGATATTTCTCAGTCTTCTTCAACAGTTATTATAAGACTCTCGTGCAGAGAGAGAAATACAGATCTTTATCTTCTCTCAGGAAGACAACTGCAGGGGGTATTCATTGCATACAGTTGCTGGTGCAAGTGAATTACTCAATAAGCTTCAGCATTTTGAGTCTCAACTATTTCCAACAGATGGTGCTGATGACATAATTGCTAACGACTAAATTTCAACTTGCTAGTGAAGGATTTTTAAAGACACAGGTAAGCAGACTCGAGTCCAGACTGAGCTCTTCAACAGGGCCACCCTGACACCAATTTCACTTCCATCCATTCCACAGTTTGCTTTCTGCATTTACAGTAGGTTTCCTACAGATACTGGAAAATACCCTGTTCCCATTCTCACTGCTGAAGCCTGAAGTGTTTCCTTGCAGGGATCATGGATTTCACAAGATGCTGCATTTAACAGGGTCATAGAGAGAGGGGGGGACGATTACCCATACTCTTCCATTGTCATATCACCACTCAAAACCTCATCAGCCATAGATGCAATGACATGAAGAAAGACTTATTTTAAGCCAAACACGTCTGCCATTACAGAGATGGCAACAATCAAGGAGATCATGCTGCCCCTGCCTGGAACTTCCACAACTTGCAGGAAATCAATTTAAAAGCCTTACACAGCTGATCTCAGAAGCCAATCTGCATACCGGGGATGTGGAAAAAAAAAGGAGAGGAGAAAGGTTGGGGAAAGAAGTCCTTCTTTGAGAAGGACATCATAGATCTGCTTGTTGCTAACGTCACAAGTTTGCAGTAGAACCTCCTAGTGAAATATCTGACAGGAACATCTTTGTTTTCTACAGAAGCTCAGCACCACTTGCCAGATTTATTCCCTTTTTCCCCTAGATATAGCTGATTACCTATAAGCTTTAAAGAACCAGTGAAACTTAATTAAAGTTTCCTGGAGGCAAGTCTCTACAAACCTAGCACGTAATATGCAGAAGCCCCAAAGCAGAAAGCATTTGGCTTTCTTGATAAATAATCACCTGTCAAACACATGGTCCAATTGCCAGCTCTAAAATACCCCAAGCATGCACTGAGCTCAAGTAGCAATCAGGCCAGGATGTAATGGGTGCTCAAATCTCAGCAGTTTCCATTTAACTGCTGGATGCATGCGAGAGCCTTTATGAACTTGAATCAGAAAGCATCATGTCTATTGACCTAGACAAACCTGCCTCAATCTCATCAGATTTCCAGCATCCTGTCTCTAGAAAGGAACTATGAGATAGCATAACTGCAGACAGCACCTGTGCCATTCCCACCGAGCAGCTATGGAATAAAGGAGCAATAAAGGTAGGAATTGGTTGCAACCTGTTTGCTCAGCTGATCTGGAACGAGGCGTTTGGTGACTCTCACAGATCCATGCTTTCTGAAACATAATTATCTCAGAACTCAGTTACTGTTGTTGATACAAGCCAAATCAGTGATCTAGGCAAACAAAGCAACAGCTTCTGGAGGTGCAGTGACACCAACTTGCTTACAAGCCCATTATTCAAGTAGCTGAGAATTAAGGAAGTTTGCAGCCTGACCTTTCACTGATCAGCCAGCTCTCCTGCACAGCTGGGTCCCAGGCACTGAGCAACGCAGCTCCAGGGAGGAACTGGCAAAGCAGCTGGAAAATTGTTCAAGGTCTTCTTAAGCACCACAACTATTTGGCACTGTTAAAAAGGACGCCAGCTCCAAACGCAGCCAAATGAGTTTTTTTAAACTAACAGTCACCTTTGTTCAGACCAGCATACTAAAAGATACATCGACACCGGTACTTCCAGAACTGACATCAGAAGAGGGAAACAAGCACTGCATGCATAGGATTTCGTTATTTTTTGAACAAATAGATCAGGTTCAAAGCTGGTAAAGGATTGAGTTTAAAATAGTTCTTCCCTTTTTTTCCTTTCTTCTAGTAGCCCATGCAAACAGATCCACACCACAGCACATGGATTCTGATCTCCTGGGCAGTTCACAACCAGCTCTTCATGCATAAGAAATCCCTTCTCAGAGTGCAAAGTCCTTCTGCCTCTCCAGGTGGGACCAGTTTGTATGGAGGTCACCAGAGCTCCAGAGCACAGGGACAGGTTTTCCAGTATCGTGCCTGTCTGTCACCACCCACCCCTACCAGTTCTCTGCACCAAACAGCATGCTTCATACCTAATAGCTGTAACCATCTGCAGAGACTGACAAGTTTAATACAGCTGCTCAAGTAATCAACTCATAAGCCAGAAGACTCTTACATTCAGTGTTTCAGTTCTAAATAGTTTAGAGAGCCTACCACGAGCAAAAAAAAAAAAAAGTTATTAGTTAATTCACACTAGTTTTCTATGCCAGCATTTCCTAGAAAAATTGATAACTTAATTGATAATTAAGAATTAAAACAATTAACAACCATTCATCATGACAGAATTTCAAGAACATATGATCTACCTGAAAATTAAAACAAAGAGCAGAGTTACAAGAACCACTGCTGCACAAGTACACTTCTCACTGCAGCACAATCAAACACATCTGTGCTGGCTGTGGCAACACTCTTGGGCACTTTCACTTAGCGCTAAGACTACAACTAATTCAGACACAGTGGCACACTCCAGCAGCTTCTCAAGCACTTCACTGAGTAAGGAGTGCTTCACACAGTGGTTCTCACAGCAGCTAGACCAGAGACAACAGCATTCTGTAGTTTTCATTGTGCCCCTTAGCGTCTCTTTCACTGACACCATACCTCAGCAACAAGCTCACTCTTTCAGACTCTGCTCGTATCTACCCCAGGTCTGCAATTTCACTCACGCAGAACTGCCTGTTATTTGTTCAGCTTTAGCCTGAGCTCTGGTTCTTTCTCAACATCATCAAAAATCTTCTCTGTTTTATGGGGAAATGTCTCAGGTGCCAATCACAAGCAGCCATGTGTAGAAATTGCCTCCCAGTGGAACCAATGAGCACACACAAACGTGTGACCAGTTTTTCTAACAGCTTCTGGCAGGAGCTGAAACACCAGATAGAGAGAAAAACATTTTTTGTATCATTGCCCATCTCTCTCCAGTGTCTCCCACAGGAAACGGAAAACATTCCCTCTGCAAAGTTGCACAGAAGAATGGACAGACAAACAAACAAACACAAAACAAACAAACAGACCAAGCATTAAGCAGAGCTACATGCATCCATACCTTTACAATCTCTCACTTCACACTTCACCACCTTGTAACCCCTCACCAATTTCAGTTGGTTTTGGCAGAGGAATAAAAATCCACCTCCTAAACTCTTAATAGAAACAGCTTATCAAACAGCATCCTACTGATGGAGGAAGCTTAGAAAAAAAGAAAAAGAAAAAGCTTACCTGCAGTATTTGAAGGTTCAAATGACGTAGAAATTACAGAAGCATTGGTGAAAACACACACCCAACTGAGGCACGAGACAGCACCAAGCTCAGGAAAGGTTTTATTGCCGTAGAAATCCCCTGGGACCTATGAAGTTCTTTCTGTAACTGTACTAGTTACATCAAAAACCTGCTCAAACACATATTACCATGCACTACAAACAGAGCAGAAATGAGGATTTAGAGAAAATGCCCAGAGTTTTCCCTAGGATAACTCCTGCTGCTGCTGTAGTTCTGATCACCAGCTGACCCACATCCAATCAGGCAAAGTTGCTTCAGCTGTGGGCTCTGCCTTCGGTTGAGGCAACTTTAAGGAGTATGACTCTGTCCTGCTCTGTGCCAGAAAGATGCATTCTGAAACTGCTGCCTTTTCACTGGATGTATCCCATGCAAAGGACTGAGCTCATAATCAGCAGTGGGTATCTGTTACAAATGTCATTTTTTGTGAGCCAGAACAGGAGATCTCAGCCCTGTGAGCGCTGCACTGCAGCTGCCCTCCTCCTGCACCTGGAAAAACAGCCAGGCCTGTGGCAGCCTGCAGCTCACACCAGGACCAGCCGCCTCCGGCTCAGCGGTCTTCTTGTCTGCTCCTTCTCTCATCCCCTCCACCTGTGCCATGCTCTCTCCTCAGCACCTACACAGTCCTGCCTAGACATAACCTGCAGCTGTTTGCAGATGACAGACGTTGCCTTTGGCTTTGTTATTTTCCACAGGGTGCGTCATTCTTGGCGCTGTTTCCTGAGATGGCAGCTTTGAACTCCACATTGTTCAGCCTCTCCTCCGCACATAAGAGCGAGGAGTACAGAAGAGTACACAGCTCATCATGTTCAGCCTCACCAAGCCCAGGTCTCCCATAGTTACTTGTTCTCTTTGTATTTTGTCCTCAGATCTGGCCACAGCAGCCCTCACTGCCCCTGCATCAGGAAAAGCTGTGCTGGGACAGGGCTGCAGGGAGCAGCAATCACATAGCAGGAATGAGCTGAGGGTGATACTGGTGCAATCTCATGGCACACAAAGAGAGCCAGGGGCTGGTAAGTGCATCTACTGACAGCCCCAGACAAGGCATGGAGATTAATCGAGTCCAACATCCAGCCAGGGAATTCAATCAGGATCAAAAGGAGACGGACCCAGAGACAGGACTGGAAACAAGCGTACCATGTGAGTTCAAGCCTGCCCAGGAGACAGAGCCAAAGACAGGATTGGAGATAAGCTTCAGTTTACATTTGAGATCTGATCAGGTAACAAGCTACCTGCAGCACAGCCTGAAGGTCTACCCAGCAGAAAAGCACCACTGCAATATCATTCAGGCAAAGACTGAAGAACAGGGCCCGAGTTTAAGTGGGACTCCTGGTCCCATGGGCAGGAGGGTGTGAGCCCTAGACAAGGCAGGTCAGGGCCATCAGGGCCTGTTAGTGCTCACGTTCGGCTGAGTATTGGCCTCTCTCCTGTGCTGACAGTAATGCTGCTTCCCCGTGTTTTCTACCTGGACAATGCATGCAGCTATCTGCACTGCCAAGGGCCATCTTGCCCAACCACATGGAGACAACAAGCAACCTGGAAGGGTATCTGGCTCTGCAGCAGCATCTAGCAATGCTGCTATCCTGGTCTGCTGAGTCAGGACTGTGTTTCCCTAGCCTGCTCTCCTTCTGCAAAGCCCTCCCCTGGTACCCTGCCTCCTTGGAGTGGCTGCCTGGCTCATGTCTATAGTGGGGCAGTTAAATTTTGTTTTCAATGTGAAATTAAGCCTGAAGAAGAAACCAACTCATTACATAGAAATCAACCCCAAAGCCCTTATACAGTCCCAAGGTTTCTACCTGCATGCCTCAGATAAAAGCCATTTACATAGTTCTGTGTTCTGGTAGGCTAGAGATCTCAAACATGACCTCTGCTTTTGCACTAAAAACTAAGGGAAGACCAGGGCCAGCAACAAAAGAACCTTGTGAAAAAGGCCCCTGGGAATCTTTGTGCCTGCAGAGGAAGGCACCAAGATTTTACAGTGCAAAGGTTTGGGGATCAGGGCTTGGAATCAGAGTAACAGCTCAGCCTCTCCTAGCAAGACTAAGGTTTCTGGGGCAGACCTAGGAGAGCTCTCTGGAAGTGATCAACATACAAGTAGGCAATTACTTGAGGAGAACATGAGTTCCTTGGGGGAAAGTCTATGGCTTGAACTCCTGAGACTTCAGCAGAAGGCTTCATAGCATAGAATGAAACTAGCAACAGAAGGAAATTATTTTGGAAATGGATGAAAAGTAGAGAGAAACTGTTTGAGGAGTATTAACAGAATAACTGTAGTTTTTTCTAGAAACACTGCACACTGGATTACTCTGGAAAGAAGCTAATTTTACCCCACACATGTCATGTGGTAATACTTCATGGTGCACCATGTCTGTGGTGTATCAATAAGTGAAAGGGAGAAGCAACAGAAATGGCAATCATAGCCTAAGCTGAGGTTCTTATTTATGCTAACTGTACTTGTTTCAGTCTTATTAAAGCAGATTTCGAATTGTATCCCCACCTGCACCATAGCCAGGTTTGTGAGAGGGGCTGTAAGGGTAACACCCGCAAATCAAGATCCACTTCCAGTGAAGGAGCCACTTTGCACTTCCTGTCAAGGAATCGTCTGACATGGCTCCACAACGATTGCCACAAGGCTTAGGGGCAGTTCTTGCAGAGCTTCCCCAGTTACCTACCAGGAGCTGTCAGAGGCAGAACAGTGCAAGACAGAAAGAATCGTAACAATGACTCTGGTGTATCTTCTAAATATAATGAAAATGTTTGTGAACATTTTTCAAAGCACACGAAGTGAGAAGCTCACTGCCAGAGTTACAGGACTGTTCCATTTACAGCAAATCGAACGCCATTAATTTCCATTAGATAATTCTTGCTGGGGAAACCGGTTTGTGACCAGCGTGCTGGCTCCCTTTTGCACAGAAAAGTGAATTAAAAAATGGTTTGAGAGGATTCCCTCCTAACCCACCCCTGTGACAACTACTGCTTCAATGTTTATTGAAGGGGGGAAATGATCTGTTATCTATTCCGTAATAAGATGACAATAAACTGAATGCTTTGAAGTTTGGCAGTGCACCATCATTTGCTGTTGGTAATATTAGCCTTACATTCATAGGATACTGTTCTTGCTTATGGATTAAAGAAAAATGAAAATGACATCACTTCCAGCTAAACGTCCTGGTCTTAGGCTGCAAATACAGCAGAGAAAGCTACAAGTAAATGGGAACTTCCCCTTAGAAGCTGTGTAAAAGAGGTTGTAGGTTTTTTATTTTTTCACTGACAGGCAAATCTGAAAGTTTTAAGGTTGAATATTTCCCTTTATTAAACGTACAGAAAAAGAGATGTTGAGGAATACCACCAAGGTCAGGAATGCAGACAGGATAAGAACACAATTATTTAAGCTGTAAGCAGAAAGCTTACAGAAAATCCATCACAGATATTAGATTTCAAACACAAATTGCAGAAAAAAATACTCTGTGCTACAGTTTTCAAAGTAAAAGTTCACAGTCAAATTTGTCATGATGGAATAAGGGAATAGTAGCTTGGGAAAAAAGTTAATGAGGAACTGGCTGGTTATAAATGCAGCTAATGCAGACAGTATGCTGGGGAAGAGCAGAGGAAAATAGGTGTTTCAGTAGCAATACACTTTGACTGTAAAATGGCTGATTGCAGCAAACAAACTTAACCTGATTCGGTCACCTACCCTGGGGGGAGAAAAAAGTTGACTTTTCAGGAAATCCTAAGCATTACTGAATGACTGAAAGTTGACAAAAGACCGATTATGAATTGTTTGTATGAAGACTCTTAGTGCGAGATTCAGCAGAGCTCATGCCCCAGCAGTCCTATAGCAAGCCTAAGAGGCTGCCTTCGATTTCTTCAATCTTGTAGAATTTATCATGTTTTTAAACGCACACTAATTAAAAGAACATTTTCCTATGTAAATAGATTTTGAAAGACCGCAGAAAACTGCTAAACATAGACTTTGCTAGGACTGGACTTCAGGTTGAAGACAAAAAATGCATTCAGAAAAAAAAGTTTTAGTTCAATGCAGCCATGGTGTATGAAAATACAAACCAATAGTCTGAACAACAACAGCAATATTAATAGGAATGAAAGAGAGTGGTATGTTTGAAGGCTGTGGAAATACACACCAGAGGGAAGAAACAAGTCACCTTATGGAACTGTTCTTTCCCTGAGGCATTCCTTCAATTGGAGTTTTCCTTTGTTTTTCCGGGGTCTCTTTCATCCAAGAAAGGCACATGAGCTAACCAAGTGCCAGAGCCAGCAGTGCTGAACAGCCCTCCTGAGCTCACGGCAGGACCTGGGCAAGCCTGCACAGGGAGGGGAGGTGAAAAGCAGGGAATTTCAGGTAAAAATGCTGGAGGGCAGCATGGTGGCACACGCTTTTCCTGCACTTTTCCACTTACTTCAAAGTTCTCCCTGGAATGCTACTTGCAACAATTTCTCTTAGGAGCCGTTTTTCTGTGCCAAGGAAATACCACTGACCATTACTCATTTTAGGAAAAATAATTTGCTTTTTTTTTTTTTTTTTTTTTTTTTTACAGAGGAACTAAAAAAATAAGTACGGTTAAAAGAAAAAATAAGCAATTGTGGATCGTGTGTGACACAGAGCCCTGATTCCTCACAGTCACCTGATTTGTCAGCTGTCTCCTGCTCCCAGCTGCTTCTCACCGTGACATCTCTGCCTCTCAGCTGGTGGAGCCACGCCATCCCCAGCGGTGCCCCAGTGCCAGGGCATGCTCCAAGCACGGCACAGGAACTGCACTGCTCTTCTGCTGCCTTGGCACAGCATCCTGGCTGCGGCACAGCTCCTGCGGACAGCTGGCTCTGCACGGAGCTTACAGAGGGCTGTGTGCATCTCCCCACGCGTGGACAGAGCTTGCTGTGAAGGAGGGCCAGGGCCCCACAGCGTGTGGGCAGGCGGCACTGCGCCGCTGCTGAGCTCAGCGTGGACGTGGACCTAGGAAGGGACACTTCCTATGTTTATTTCGGGATTAGGGGAGACCTTTGCCACACCGGTTAGCCCCACACTCCCAGTTGCTCTTGCATTAGTGTTGGGGCTGCCTGGCTAATTGTGGCATGCGAGCGGCAGGCTGCGCAGATGTCAGATGTCACGCTCTATCTGATGAAGAGGTCCCTGCCTCGGGCTGTTTATATATGACCTACCAGAATTTCCTGCTGCATGATGAAATAATTAGGGGGCCCTCATGCAGGGAATAACGTTGCGAGTAGGTTGCAAAGGCATTACACATACAAAAAGAAAATCCTAAGCGTTTTCCTTATCTGTGATACAATCTTCCGAGTCTCCATATGTACGTTCAACTTGTTTGTATTTTTTCTTTTAAAGTTCTACATGCAGATGCTAAATGAAGGCTTCAGAAAGTTTAGCAGCATGCTTTCCTTTATGCTCAGATTACATAGTGGGAATAGTGGCATAAGCAAACAGGAAAAAGGGGAGATTTGTTTGTTTGTTTTAAATCAAGATTGCCATTTGCCTCTTTAAGGCAGCAAGCTCTCAACTGTGGATGGTTTAATGGAAGTCGATCCTGTCATCAAAAAGAATCTCATTTTTGTGTCACTTCTTTTTTTCCAATCAGTTTTAAGTTTCAACTGTTTTTATACATAATAAGACTGTCCATGTGTCCAGGATGCTCCGTATTCTGACCGATCTCACCCCTCCGCTCTCACTGCTCACTGCACTGAAAAACCAACTGAAGCATGCCCTTGCTTTCAGTCTGGAACAGTTGACCCATGCCTATCAAAAACGTAACATTCTGACCTGACGTGTCCCAAATATGCCCAAAGCAGCTGAACCAGGCTGAGCTGAGCTTCTCCTGTCTGGCAGCAGTGGAGAAGCTGGTTCAGGCAGGAGCGCTGAGGGGAGCACTGTCCAGAAGCAGCCTCCAAGAGGAGACCCACTGAGCTGCTGGCTCGTGCCAGGGCTGTGCCCAGAGCCTCCACCTCCTGCGTCCCAAGGACAGCGTGCCAGGATGGCTGCAGGCAGCAAGTGTGGCTCCTGAGGACACTGAGCCCTCTGAGAAATTCCTCTGTGTTTCACAAACTGAGTTTCATCAAGGCGACAAGTCTGAGATAAGATGGAAATCTTGCAGGAACAAGCTTGTTGCACCTTTCTGCCCTGGGGAGCTGCTTTCCTGGGCTGGGCAATAAGCAGAGTTTGAGATATGGGGCTCTTCTGTCTCAGGGAGAAATTGTTCAGGACAGGCTTACTGTGTGTATGAATACAGCGCAAGAGGCAATAGGCACAAACTGAAACACGGGAGGCTCCTTCTGAACATAAGGAAACAATTTTTTGCTGTGAGGGTGGTTGAACACTGACAGAGGTTACCCAGAGAGCTTGTGAAGTCTCCATCTGTGGAGATACAACTCAACTGGACATGGTCCTGGGCAGCCTGTTCTGTCTGCCCCTGCCTGAGCAGGAGGGTTATGCTGGGCAATATCTGGCAGAGGTCCCAGTCAGCCACAGGTATTCTGCAATCCTAGCTATGATTCTGTGGAAATATTGGTAAGGTTATCTGTAAGCTTGGAAAAAAAAAAAAGACTGTAATGAGCTGAGAAAGTCTTCCTGGAAGCATATTTAATTTGCACTTAGCCTGTTAGCTACTTACAGTGCAGTGAAAAATGTTGTGATAAATTCTTTCAATTCAGAGACAAAGTGACAGTTCTTACCCTTCCCTGCCATTCTTACTGCCCACATGACTACACTGACTTCTGTCGGCCTCAGGACATCCCCTTTCTTTGTCAGAGCTGTTGCCTGCCTGGATAGATATTTTATTTAGAATTGTAAATATTTTCTTTTCACTTTTCCTGTTTTCAAAGGATACTATTATTATTCTACCAAGGAAAGCTTAGAAACAGCATTCATATTGTTTGTAAGAAGACAGAAGTGTTAGATAAATCCTGCAGCTTGGATTAAGAAAATCAAGGAAAATGTTTATTTGTTTGTTTGTTTGTATAACACGTGGATTTTGACCAATTCACCACCTGTACAAAGGGAGCACAAATTGCTCATAAATGTATCAGTAAAAAATCAGAAATCTTGTGAAGCCGTTACTCAAAATGGGACATTCTCACAGAAAAGCAGCAGTAGCAGAGGATAAATGAATAAGCCAAACTTTTTTTTTTTTTTTTTTTCTGAAATGCTGTTATCATGAATCATAAAATAATTCTGGTTGGAAGAAACCGTGGAAGGCAATCTGGCAACCCCTGCTCAAAGTGAGGGAACTCTGACAATAGATCAGGTTTCAGCGTCTCCAAGGATGGCAGCAGATGAAGTCTGCCAACCCCCACAGCATTTACCTTCACTTGTTTCCAACAAAGCTGCCATATGAACCCCTGTAGCCTACATTTATTCAGAATGTCAGTAACAACAGCAATAAAGAGGTAAATGCACCTTCTCGTTATTAACTGTATTAGCTGCTAACCGATGTATTTGAGTGAAGCTGTGGGTGTGAATCCAAGAACACTGCAGGCTCTCAGCAAGGAGCAGCTGGCAGCTTGGGATCAGAATGCTACACATCTTCTTTTTCTGGCAACTTTTCCCACTGATTCTTCAACATGACACACTGCAGTGTGGAACAGGCTGAATTGCACCACACTAATTTATTTGCTTCTTACACAGACTCAAATGATGCACACAGACACACTAAAACACATTTCAAAGGCTGACCTCTGCAGACCTGCTGAATTATTGTGTTGTCGGTGTGATGGCCGTAGATATTTTCACAGTTAGGAAAGCATGACATAGAGTTCCACATTTCCCAACTATAAAAAAGTAAATATGTCACTGCTCTACAGATGCAGAATTTCTTTGCTGTGAGAGCAGTGAGGTGCTGGAACAGCTGCCCAGAGAGGCTGTGATGCCCCGTCCATCCCTGGAGGTGTTCAAGGCCAGGTTGGATGGGGCCCTGGGCAGCCTGGGCTGCTATGAAATGTGGAGATTGGTGGCCCTGCATGTGGTGGGAGGTTGGAGCTTCATCATCTTCGAAGTCCCTTCCAACCCGGGCCGTTCTGTGATTCTGAACACAAATCCATTTCTAAGTCATCACTGCCGTGTTTTCCAGCAGTCTTTCTCAGGATTTCTGAATTATCTCAGCAGCCTTTCCTTCTATTTCTAAGTGGATCCTGACCTTCACTAACTAAAAGTTGAAGAACAATACACCGATATTTCTTCTAGCGCATGCTGTACCCACAAGATTCAGTTCAAATTAGCATTTCCTAAGTTAGGTTTGTATGTAACACTGTATTCATTACTACTAAGGAAGTCAGTCTAAAGGTCTGGAAAAAAGCCAAACACGTTTCCCTGATCATAGTCCTCCCTTTGGCTCACTATTTAAGTTTCTACAACTATTTTAAAAAGGTACAGACTCATTTGCTCACCGGCGTATTCAAGTATTCAGCATCAATGAAGTCTTTGGGTGGGGAGAACAAGTGGCGCAATAGAGTGCATCTGACACTAAAGCAGCAGCATTCTACTCTCCTGAGTAAAACAGAGCTGTATTGCAGTGTTCTGATATCACAAGGAAACTGCTACCAGCTCAATTTAAGCTCCTTATTCTGTGTGTACCAGTGCACCTTTGAGAAAGAAAGTAAGAGGGGAAAAAAAGACCACAGAACAGGACAAGACAAGAAAATTTCACTCGCTCGTGTACTGGAAGACTACAACCATCATAGATATCAAGTCATCTATCTTCAAGGCCAGTCCTCCCTTGACAGCAGCCACTGCTTTCTGCAAGGGAAAATCAGCATGTTATGTGATGAGGAAAGGCACTGCCTTCCTCAAGGACCAATTTGGCACAGCGGGGAAGGTAGCTAAGGCAATATGCATCTCAAAGCGGGAGAAAAATTAAAGGCAGGAAGAGCACCAGTGGATTTGGAAGGGAATGTAGGAAAGGAAAGTAGTACTAGTAACCAGAGGAGGATAACAACAATAAGGACTGCAAATAAGGAAGAGCAAGTGGATTTGAGGGGAAAAATTAAAAAACAATTAAAAAAAAAAATAGGGAGAAAAAGCACCATAACAGAAGAGCTAAGGACATGATTACATTACTAGATGGACATCAACTGGGTAGCAAGAGAAAGTCAGCTTGTCTGCATACACTGACTGAAGTTTTTTCAACAATGCAAGTAAAAGAAAATTCCTACTCTTCCCACTGATCACAGGTCAGAACCCCAGCCTTCTCACACATCGCATCAGAGTTCAGTCTGCTCCTCCCCAGCTCAGTGCCAAGGCCATGCAGCTCTGCAGGCTCTGTGCTATTATGAAGGAGCCCAGCCAGGCTCACTCGCCAGCCCAGGGGGTGCACCTGACTTACAGTGATAGAATGCTGCCCCCAGTGTTGCTCCTCTCTGGCCCAACAAACACCCATGCTTGCTGTTACTGCTCGTGTGAATAGGGCTGCGGGAGCTGCAGTCCCACCAGCATAGGAACATCACTGCTCATCCTCCTTCGCAGAGAGATTAAATGAAAGTTGCTGAAAAATTCATTCAGCCTTCCCTCCTTTCCTCCCTGGTGCCCCAGGGTACCAATCTCACAAACAGTCATCTTCTTCAGGCAACTCCTCTGGGGCTGGGAGAAGGCAGAACGGCGTTTCCCTACTGGCTTTTCCAAGGACAGCATCAACACTGGGAGAAGCCCAGGAGACAGCTGAGCCCTTCTTCCATAGCAGTGATAGTATACATTAACTGGGCAGCAAGTGGTCCCTCATCCTTCAGTGGAATTACTGCTTCTTTGTACAACGCTGTTGTATCAAGAGGTGACACGCATGTAGAGAAGCTTACACCTGCACATCAGGTATGTGCAGGAGGATTACAGTGCTCCTGCTCTTACAGAGGGCCCAGACTTCATCCCTCACCTCTGACCGCTGCACAAGGGTGAATAAAAGAAACTGCTTCTGCACCAGCATGCCCGTTCTCTCAGTGCAACCCCACCAAGAAACGGAAGGATGTATTCATGCCTTCCTGACCCAGGGCTCAACACAGCCATCTGCACAGGGGCGCTCACACAGTGTGCAGCGATCCGAGCAGGCAGGGCAGCGCACTGCACCACACCAGAGCAGCCCTGCAGCAGGGCACAGCACAGCCACACAGCGGCACAGTGAGACCTCTGCCAGCCATCCGTCTGCCTCTGCAGCTATTCAATTTTACTGACTGACCTCACATAGCTGAGAACAAAAACGACTAAACTAAGAACACATCAAAAGCTGTGGGAAATTCCCTTCACAGCTGGCTGCTGACAGAGCTGCAGAACTGTCCCCAGAAAGATTCACAGGCTTGAGGAGAGGCTAATGTGTGCATAAAGTATCTGTTGAACCATCCTTTTCTTCTTGGCCTATTGTTTTTTCACAACACCAACTCGCAATCCCTGTCTAAGTGTGCATTTAATCCAAAACCCAGAAGTCAAAACATAAATAAACAACCCCTTACATAAACCAAATATAACCGCTGAAAGTTGATGCACGAATTACAATTTTTTTCTTCTGTCTTGATTACTCCTTCAAACCAAAACTCCCATTAACTCCCAGGACCTTCTCTCAGCAGTTCCAGGTGTGAGAGGTGCACCTCAGGACATCCCTCTCTGATCCCTGCCCTTTGCAGCACTGCTGGGGCAGCCCTTTGTTCTCTCCTTGCCTGCATCTCAGCCTCCCCTCTCACTGCAGAACACATAATCGTAACAGACACCATATCACTAATAACGGATACTCCATATAAAGAGACACAAAGTGGAGGTAATCATGGTTTTACAGGTTCACTAGAATTTTTGTCTTGGTGGTCCACTCGATCACACATCTTTGAAGGATAACAATAAAGGGCCTTGAGTGTGAAAAGGACTCCAGTCGAGGGGAAACCCGAGCCCCCTTGCTGCCTGCCCTGTGATTTCTGTGATTGATTATACATATCCTCCTCTCAGTTTTAAGCTATTCTTCGTTTATTTCATTTGCAACCTTTCTAAGCCTTTTCCTGATAATCATTTTATTCCTTGGTCTTCCTTTCATTTGGTGACAGCTGACCTGGCAGCAAGCCCAAAACATGGTAAATGACAAATCACTACCAGATGAAGCTCTGAGTTTTACATAGAGCATTTCCCTCGGCCACAGAAAACTTTGAGGCCCAATAAAATTACAAAAGAGACTGAGAATTACACCAAGATCAAGCTTTATATGAAATCTTCAGTTACAGGAAAGTATACTGATTCTCCAAGTTCTGAACCAAGTAACTGGGTTAATGAAATTTTATATAAGCTATAGTTTTAGGAAGAGTGATGGGAATGCAAATCCATAGCAACACCTCACTCAGGGTCTGAGACTTGCAGTCATACCTGGGAGCAGGAAAGGTCCTTTGTTCCCCCTGGCAAACAGCAGCCGCAGCCAGAAGCGCCCCCTGAGAAGCAGTGGCCCGGCTGCTCCGTGCTGGCACAGGACCGTGCCACGTTAGCTCCCCGTCCGTGGCGCTCGGAGGGGGTGCTGCTTTCAAGCACTGCCACAGGATTTGCCTGCAATGCAGCATCTTGGGCCACGGAAGAAAGGGAAGAAAGCAATACCAGAACTAACTGCTGCTAACAACTGCATCAGCTCCTTCTCTGAAGAGTGAATTTCCCCTACGAGGTGAAAGAAAGTAAAGAAGTCACGGTCAGGAGAGAAGATTCTTCTCCTGAGCATCCATGAAGTCAGCACTGAAGCCAAGAGGCTCTGGAATGGGAACATTTTCCTGAGCCTTTTTTCACCCTCCCAGTGCTGATGCCACAGAACAGTGCATTTGTTGCTCAAAGTTACCAGACAGGAATTGAGATACTCCTTTTTGCAACAAGGCCTCCTCGTTTTTCCTAGATAGATATTTATAGGCATTTATAGTGCCCTTGGAGTTCATGCATACAGTTACAGCTCTTTATCTAACTGTATAGAGGTCTAAGTATCTGGGTATAGTGATTTTATTGGAGATACAGAATGATAAAGTGTATGTAAACTGAAACCATTCTGAGTCACATAATGCAGGCCAAACAACGCCTGGCTGCAGACACAGCCAAAAGACATAAAGTGAGGCCAGCAGAGTCCTAAGGAGAGAAAACCCTCCTGAGACACACTCCTCAGAAATGCTCAAGATGAATGATACAGCCACGCAATGAATGCTTAAAAGTAAAATCAAGGGGAAAAGACTCTGTAACAAAGTGTTGTTTGGCTGTAGTTCTGTGTATTCCAGATGAAAAACATCTTGTTTTTCATAACTGCTGGGAAACCACTCCCTTAAGAGGGGTGTTGTTTGATTCCGTGAGAAAATTCGTAAGATATTGAACAGTCATGTATACAAACACGGAACATACAGCACAGGACAGACATACTTAGCTGTCTCCAAATGCAGCCCTCATTCACCAAGGACTTAATTTGGCATTCATAGGGTATGGTTATGACAATTTGTCACCACCAAGCTAGCACACATTCAGTCATGCTTGTCTCTGAGGTGCAATGGGAATGAGCGGTGCTGAGATCACCAAGCTGCACCCTGCAGGCAGCACATTCCCACATCTCCACACCAAGTCTGTTGCTGCAGTGCACCAACAGGGAGCAGGAAGGCTGGCTTTGTGCTGCGTGCCCAGCACAGCCCGGAGTGTTGTGCAGCCAGACAGCACTGCTCTGTCTGCTGTAAAAAATACTTAAGGAGATCACATGCAGTTATTCCAAGAATAATTAAACTTGACTGCTTTATGAATTTTTTTTTTTCTCCTCAAATAGGTCAGAACCCTGGGTTCAGTGTCACAAACCTGCCACAGTCTGTGCATCTCCATTGGCTCAGCCCAGGGCCATCAAGAGCAACCTGGTAACAGGACAAACACCAGGACAAGCACCAGGTCCATTCAAAGGGGTTGCTGCTGAGCAAGAAACCAGTGGAAATAACTTGAAGGCTGAACCTGGCACTTTGGTGAGGTGTTTGCTTCTCACCACTGGAGAGGCCATTTTTTTCTGGGCGCGTTTTTCTTTCTTTCAGCAGTTTTGAAGTCACCTGGGAGATAATTACACTACACCCCCTCAGCCTTCTCAGCTTGCAGATTCATGCCCCTCCTCAGCAGGCCCAGCCAACAGGACTGGACAGGAGGAGTGAAGGGGAGCCCTGCACAGCATCCTCTGTCCTGGGCATCACAGCTGTAACAGTCACAGGGGCATCCACCACCTCTGAGCACACAGGATAGGGGAGCACAGACTGAAATTGCAGCAAGCTGTAGGTGGAGGTGAGGGGAACTTCAAAGGGTCAAATCTAGACAATACCTTCCTGTCTTGGGGAAGTGCACTTAGCTTGGTAGAGGAGAGAGGAGGGAGGCCCTGTCAGCCTTCATTGCCGAAAGGTAATGGTACACAGTAATTTCTTCTGATAATGTCACCAGAAGAGGAAGTAATGCAGACTAAACTCATTAAGGTCTGAGGGGAACATCATGAGGGGCTCTCTTTCTGCAGGAAGGAGGACCACAGCCTGAGCTGTCTGAATGGGGGAGCATCTGTTGTGGCACAGACCGAAAGCTATCAGGGGTTCCCTTTTTTATATATTTTAGTTCCTAAAGTCAAACTTCTCACTTTTCAGACTAAAATGATCTGTCCCTCCAAAGAGAAAATTAAAAAAAAAAAAAAAAATAAAATAAAATAAAAAAAAAAAAGGAAAAGAAGCTGGCACATCATCACCTTCATCGGTGTGGTTGTAGCAAGCAGCCCAGTAAGACATCACATTTCCGTAAGTGCTTGCTCCAGAGGCCATTAAATGTAATGTAGATATTTCCATTGGCTTTGCATCAAGACCAGTACTGCTTTGATTCGGAGGCCTTCCAAGTGCTCTGTGTGCAGTGGTGGAATAGTCCCCAGCAGGCTCCCACCAGAGGGTGCGTCGTCTGCCAAAAATAAGCGGCTATTCATGCAGGGCACCTGAAGCGTGCACAGATTTAACACCCAGCTCTCCCACCCTTCCTGTGCCTGCAGGCCTGCAGCACATCTCCCATGGCATGGGCAGGAGGTGGCACTGTGAGCAGGGCTGTGCCCTCTGGCAGTCCATAGCACAGCAGCAGAGCTTTGCCTATGCACCTCCGTAGAGAAACGGCCTTGGTTTCAGAAGAAATGCAGTCTGATCTCTTCTATTGTACGTCAGCGGTACGACAGCTGAATGCACATAAATCTGGTATGGTTGGTGTTAAACCTGCTGGTCCTCCTGCAGAGGTTAACCTGAATATTTAAGATATAATTTGGTGTGTTTTCTCCACTTGGACAGCCGATAGAACTGCCCACAGTTCTGACCTGACCTCCCCCTCAACGGGGACAGCACTTGGCCTCAGCTCCTCTCCTGCTTAAGCAAAGCCATCCCTCCCCATCCCCCACAGCACGGCTGGATCCCACCCATGTTCAGGGAGACTCGTGCATGGAGCTTGAACCCCAAGCAGAAATCAATTGATTAGACAAACTGGGCTTTATCTCGAAACAAAAAATGTTGCGACTTCATGCCGGTGTCAGTTGGAAATGTTCTGATGGACAACCATGCCTCACGGCACACAGCCTGTCAAGCACACAACACCCTGGAAAAAACTTTAGTTTTAAAGTAAAGATGGTGATTAATCATTTCAGCTAAAACAAAGCATTCTATTTCTGCCTCTTTGGAAATACTTTTTTCAGTTTTTGAAACTAATGTTGCTCAATAGACTGTAAAATAAACTGCAAAATAAAACTGTCAAAAAAGAGAAACTTTTCAGTAAAGAGTTTTAGTTTTGTTAATCAGACTGCTCGATCCTTTTCTTTCTTTTTTTAAGAATTTGTGCTCATGGGAAAAGTAGGAGAAAAAAAAAGTCTGTTTTGGAATGAAAGGCCAAAGTCATAAACTTCACTACAGAATGAAAAACACAATGCAAGCACTGCTGCACCATGAAGTGTTCGCCCGTATTTATGGATTATACCGTTTCACTCAGCATATCTAAAATATCAGTGTAGCCATTCATTTTCAAACAAACATATGTATTTCATCTGTGTACAAGCATACTTCCATGAGAAACTGAGAATCCTCAGAGAGAAGACCAAATCTTGCAGTCATTATTCAGGCTGAAGGCGGCGGGTACTTTGACAGAGTGTGGAACAGGAGGTTTGTTACACGAACAACGCTGCAATTTTGGTTTTTAAACACAGAACATCCACGCTTGTCATCACCAAATACGTAACTAGTTTTTGCATCCAAAAATGTAAATAACCCATTATGTGAAATAAACCATTTGTCTAAGGTGGCCTTTCTTAGGAATGAAAGATTTAATACTAAGAGGAATATAAACAATCTGACAATGCAGTCAATTGAATCGCCGTGACTCCAATTCGGGAGGTGTAGTTGAACTCCAAACCGGTCTGCTCCGTACAGAGCGAGTCAAAGAGCCTCAAAATGTCCTCAAGCCCGAGCTTGGCCTCGCCAAGTAAAACAGGCAAGTTTTCCTGCAGAACAGCGCTTTACACCCCCTGTAAAAACTGCAGAAGTGAAGATCTGTGGCGCAGCGTTCCCTGGCAGCAGCCGGCTTTGGCTCGCCATGGCCACAGGTCTCTGCGGGCGCCCAGCCGGGCAGCGCTGCAGGAGGGGCTGCTGCCCCACAGAGCCCCAAGCAGCTCCTGCACAGAGCCCCAAGCAGCAGGCAGGGCAGCGTGGTGCAGAGCTCTGCACAGCCGGCTGCAGCGCGCCTCGGGCATGAGAGCGTGTTTTCCATTCGGAACTCTGGAACTGGATACTGTGCCAAAGCTCCCGTCGCCGAATAACTTGCCTACATGTGAGGCAAGTGGCTGAGCATCAGAAGCAGCCATCAAAGGTTCTGCAAGCTATTTACACAGGGACCTGCTAGCCTAGACAATGTCCTATGCCAAAGGCAGTGGGCCCGGGCTCGTCCCCATTTAAGTCAATAGATCCATTGTCTTTACCCAGAGCAGGATAAACCTCACACAGGGCCAACCTGGGCCTAAATTACATCTTTCAGATGCACACTGCGGATAGTTGAACTTCTACACGAGCAGCAAAGGCACCGCTGATGGGATCCATGGTTACAGATTGCAAGGCAGAGCTTGGATGTACCATGAAAAGCTGACATGAAGCCTGCCCTTAAATATATGAGTGTTTACACAATCTATCCATAGGAATGTTTGTTAGCACTGCAAACTGTATGCATATAACCTTAAAATAACCTCTTCCTCCAGTGCCCTTTTGCAGAGGAAGATATTACACCCCTTAACTGGATACACTGCTCTTCCAGCGCTTCCCTAAAGAATCTGTTTTGACGTGGGAATTTAAATGGAAGGAAGCACACACGTATGTAAGCCAGCACATATTTAAAGCACGACTTCTGTTCACTAAGCTGGACTAATTCTGTTTTCTTCTTCCTTCTTGGTCATCTTTGAAGCATTTTGCTTTACAACCATTAGCTTGTGCTTCCGCCTGAATATCACGTCTCTTCTAAAAGAACAGAAGGCGATTTGCAGACAGACAAATCTTGCACCAGTGTGGCCCACCGTCGCTCAGTGCAGGAATTCTGTGCTTCAGATGATCACGGAAATTATAAAAGCTCACCCCTCTATCGGGCCAAGGCGAATGGAGTCTCCTTGCACATCCTTACATGAACCTACCCAAAGACTAATGCACTTTGTGAGAGCATCTATCTCAACTGATCTTTAAAAGGATTAATTTGCTGTTGCCAATACATAGTGGTTCTCAGCAAGCGATGTGGAAGGAATTACCTGCTACATTCCCCGTGGCAAAATGAGAGATTTTGTGGTCAGCAAAATCATGAAGGTACACTTGCAGAGCAGCTGTTCTTCCTTAACTGTTCTTATCACCATAACACAGGTGGTACTTAAACACAAGGGATAAAAACAGTCTGTTTGCCAAGTCAGATCACTGAAAACATACTTCCTTTGTTCTAGTTGTCACTTTCAGTAAAAAATACATCTCTACAAATTCTGAAAGGCAGCAGGAAAGAAGCACTAGAAAGGCAGTGCTAGATTCACTGAGCAGAACACCTCCAGTGACCCCACCTACAGAGAAAGCAGGATCCAGGAATATATGGAATGTTGCTTTTTAAGGATGATTCTGAGAATAAATTATGTTTCTTCTACACACCTCTTTCTAAATACATATTTTTGAACTCAAATAAAAAAGTTATTGTGTTTGAGGTTTTAATCAGATAATTAGTGACAGCAAATTATAGCTGCTCATCCCACTTTGATCTGTTTTGCCGACAGTGTAAAATAAGTATGTAAAACTCAGCCAAGCTGTTGTAAGTCCTCTCTTCAAATCCTAATCATGAATTGCTACATCCAGATAAAAAACCACATCCAGATAAAATTGCTACATCCAGATAAGACATTTTCTCTGCCATGAGCTGAGAAAGATGCAGAGCAGAGTCCCCACAAACTCCAGCGGAGATAAATTAAATGTGTGCACAACAGCTAGAAGTTGGAGGCTCTGAATCTTTGTTAGGCTTGAGATTAGCCCCACCTGCACTTGTATCCAGGGCGGTGTAACTGCCTACACACGTCCACATGTCTGCTGCCAGTCACAGTGCGAGTCCTGGCCTAGAAGCCATGCCCCTGCTACAAAGCAGAAGGGAAACTTAGCGTGGAGCAGAGGGTCTGCTGGATGGTCCGAGTGCCTTCACACCACGAGGTGTGGTTCATGTGTTTCTCCTCTCACCTGGCCTTTTCCTGAGTGGCGCCCAGCTTCTTCCCCAGCATGATAAGCCTGTCACCCTGAGCAAGCACACATGAACCCACGCAGCGGGGCTGCTCCTGCAGCCTAACAAGAGCTGAGCCTGCAGCTGCACGCAGTGCACATGCAAGGGAGGAAACCTGAGAAAGGCAACCTGCCACGTAGCCACTGATCTTCAGCCAGTCTGAGAGCTGAACACCAAACAGCAAAGGCCACTACACAGGGATGCACCAAAGAAGCAGCCAAAATTAACCTCCACACTTCAGATGGCCAATGATGGCATAAATCAAGAAGCATTGCAGGGAGAGCTCCTAATGATATGCAGGACAGCAGGCAGAGAGCACAGTACCTTGTTTGTCATCTTGGCAAGCATACCAGTGAGCTGTATCCACTCAAGAAGTGTTGCTATGGACTGGACCAGTCGCATCTTGCTGGAAGGATGAGTCCTAACTGGTGCCTCCAGCTGTTCTAGGAGATGTATTTGTGGTTAGGAGGCACGACACGTTCGATCATTTCATGTATCTGCTGCACCAGTCATTCTAAACCTACTTCATTATTCATTTATCATGGGAAGGAGTCCTTCATTATTTCACCTTTGTTCATCTATCAGTATAAGAGATGCTTGGTCAAACACCATTCTTCTTGTACAAAACATCTACTTATAGCTACCATAGCCACACAACACCTTTGTAACTTCTAGCACTGAATAGAATCCGTATGTTCTCCTGTTGTGCCTCTGCAGAGATTGAGCTGAGATGCTTGCTATGGGATCCTGCATGCCACAATTTACATTGCCACGGAGACATAAAGGAGCACCATATGCCCTGGCCTGTTCCTACATGAAAACATGATTTGGGGTATGATCAGTCACCTTCATGAAAATCCCCCAAGTCCCAGCGTGAACTGCAGATACACCAGATGGGATGCAGCAAAGACAGGGTAAATGTAATTTCTACTTCTGAACCATGATCTTGTCTTACCAGGAAACCCAGGCTCCCAAAATAACAGTGCAAAGCAGGAGTGGATACATAGCAAAAACCACTGCAGAGCATAAACAGTAAAATAGAATCTCCCCTCTCTGCTCACAGCCACGTGGGAGGCAAAAGCAAATAGACCTTGGCAAGAGCATGGCTGGTGTGAGCCGCGCAGGGCAGATCAGCTTTCACACACTCGTCTTTCCACTTGACCGTGAACTTCAGCCCTGGCTGGGCTCTACATTCTGGGACCCTTCAGCAGTTAAGAGCAGGACAATATGAAGTCTACAGTTCCACGTTCCTCTGCCATGGTGTGCCGAGCACAGACCCACCGAGTTTTCCATTTTGTAACCTTGCCACTGAATGCTATCAGGGGCCATCTGCTGATGATCTAAGTATCTGAGTGTGCACAACACGGCAGCAGAATGGCAGCAATATTGCAAGCTGTATAACCCTAACTGCACGTCAGCACTCCACCAATTCTAAGTTTTCTTTCATCCCATAATTTCCTCTCTCCTCAAAAATTAGATAAATAGTTCTTCTTCTGCTCAAGCATCAACATTCAGATGGTATTAAAGAACAGCAAAACGTGAGACAGTGAAGTGCTGCTTTGTGTTACAGTCTTGTCTAGGTAACCAGCCAGAGCTGACTCATTTTTGAATGTTTATTGGCAGTGCTTGAAACAGTTGCCTTTGAGATCTCCAGTGATTCCCTCTTCCCCTCTCTTCTCCTCATAACCCAAATGGAAGTAATGAAAAGGCTATTAGGTTATCAGTAAAACGCTATCTTTTGTCAAACTTTCACTGTGGGGCTCAAGGCATATTGAGAGCATAACGTGAGAGCGCGATGGCTGTTGGGCCCTGCAAAGCAGACGGTTCTGTGCAGAGCAGTGAGGACAACTCCTGCAACAACATGTATGTGAGCAATGAATTTAAGGTAATGCATGCAAAGTAAAATGCACTGTAAGTTATCAATCTGTTCTGCAACTTTTTCTATAACTTATGCTCTGTAAAACTCTTCTTTCAGTAGCAGAATAGCCAGAGGTCCTGCTGGTCACATCACGAATAGGGCTGGATCCAGATCCCTCAACGTCAGAGCTGCAGTGTGCTCACAGATGCACGAGGCACTGAGCAGTGTGCTTTTGTGTAAATGAATATTCGATCTCAGAAAACTTCTACAAACAAGCAGGTGAACAAAAGGACTGTGTTAAACCTAGCTGACATTTCCCATACCATGCCCTCTGCACAGAAGTACCTGTCTAATTCCAAGCACAGAATTCAACAAAAGTAAATGTCTGGGCTGAAACACTATCTGCACATTTAATTCTCCTCTACAGCAACATCACACTGGCACTAAGTAAAATTTCCCCCATTTCCCCTATCACATGTCAGTCAAGGGTTAGATAAAAGAGCAATGAGGTCCCTTATTTCTGCTTAGGACACCAACTGAACACCTGCAGCTGCACTTTCAAAATAAATTTATTTCAGAGGATTGCAGTAGCACTTTGTACGTACTGGTCACAAAATTATAAATCTTGTGTGAGCCTTGATTTCTTGTTCATACATATTTGCAAATATTCTGGCAACTGTAACCTGTGGGTAGGAAACTGGGATCTGGAGATCCTCTGTGGTTTTCAGATCTGGTACAAATTAATCACCTTTTCCATGAGCTTCCTTCCCAGCTTGACAATTCAGTAAACAGAACACCTCCAGCTAGGGATGCCCAAATGTGCTTCTTTTGACAGCCGTTTTCATTTTAATTCGCATAGTGAGCACTTTATCAGTCTACAAAGTAAGAAACTAGCTGGGGAAAATTATGAAAGCCTACATTGTGAAAAGAAATGAATCTGTCCTTTAATTCACACGGCAAGGAAGAGTTCCTTGTAGCGACACCTCACCAGAAAGTCCCAACACAAAGTCTGAGAGCCTTTCTCAGCCTCAGAGGTAACACAGTTACCTGATTCCTGTTTTCTACCAAGCTAAGCATTACTTGAGGCAAAGCCCCCCGAACATCTGCAGTTGAGCTCCAGGGAAAAAAAAAAAAATAAAAGATGAAATCTGTGAATAATTAGCAACTTAGAAATCCCTGACTAAATGTCAAGCAAAAGCAAGCACACTTCAAGAGTTCTGTTGTGCTCAGAGTATGGTACGTGTGAGAAGATGGGACTAAGGATCACACCGTGCATGCTGCTTGCCAAAGCACGGCCTTCAACGTTGGAAAGAGAAGGGATGTCATCCCAAGGCAGCAAATGTAGCTTTTCTCTGAAAAGCATTTGTTGGCGTGTAAGGGAGGGAAGCTTTCATTCGTTGAAACGAGTAACTTCCGATTCCTGCCCTGAGTTGCGCTTGGCATTCGGTGGTACGACTCAGATGAAGGAAGGTCCTGTGAAAGACAAAGGCAGGCGCCTGCTCTGCAAGCGAGCTCACGCGAGGAGACCCGCAGACCCTATTCTCCTGCCCGTAATTTGTATTTGCCCCTGTGCTCACTCTAGGACCTCTCCTTTCTGGGAGCTGTTACAGGGGGGCGTTCGCCTGTCGGAAAGCCGCAGTCCGGGTCCCGCCGCCCTGGGAGCTCCCGGAGGCTGGAAGCACCGACCCCGGTCCTCGGCGCCGGGGGAGCCCGGGACCGTCCCGCACCGCCCTCCCCACGCCCTCTCTCGCCCGACGGCTCGATCTCGGAGCCACCGGGAAGTTTCGCTTCAACAGCCTCGTCTCCAAATGTTTTTCTTTGCCATCTCAATTGTTTCAGTGCTCTTTCCCTCCAGCCTCCGCCCGCGGCGGCCGCTGCCAACTCGTGCGCAGAGCGCGGCGCGACCCGCGGGGCCGGGGCAGCCCGACGGCGAAGAACGGAGCGCAGCCGCGGAGCCCCGCGCTCCCCTCCGGCCGGTCACCGCGCGCCTGCGGCGAGGAGCGGCGGCTCGGGTCGGCGGACCGAACCCGTCCTCCTTCGGACGTTCCGCAGAGGCCGGGGCGGGGAAGGGACGACGCGGCCGCCCCTCCGCGGCCCGGCAAAAGGCGCCCGGCGGAAAAAAAAAAGAGCGCTTTGTCCTCACCGACGGTGACTGAAGCTGCTGCGCGAGACGCTGCGGCGGCCCCCCGCCGCCCCCCGATTCCATCTGACGGCTCAGGTCTGCTGCCACAGAGCAGTGTTTATTCAGCGCGTAAACAAAAGTGAAAGGAATTAAGCGGGCAGATCCGACAGCCCAGGGAAACGTTTCGGGCCCTTCAGCGTGGAGTTACTGCGCTCTTAGAGAAGAGGACGTTCCTACAACGGAAAGCAGGCAGTAAGTTTTGTAGCCGTGTATTTCTGAACATAGTCGATGCTTTCCGTGTTGGTTCTGCTAAGGGCAAAATGCTCTTTCATAACATTCGACTGCTGCTTTATTTTCGTCTGTCCACAACACTTTCTCTGTCTGCATGACAGTATGGTACAACTAGCACAGATGTTTACAAACTCGAAAAGTCAACTTCTATGTAAAGTTTTCACCAAAGCGTCAGGAACACGTAGACACAGCACTCCACTCGAACAAGTTTCACATACCTGTTCACAGTGCAGGGACCAAGAAGTGCAACAAAGAGTAAAAAGGGCAACATTACTGCCCTTATTCTCTAGGGCGCTGAAATGACTCTGCACTTCCTCCTGCAGTGCAAGGGCCACTGCCCTTAAAAAATGCAGGGCTGTATCCCACTAACACCCTACTTGTCCTTTGCCTCCTCTGCCCTTACACCTCCTGCAAAGTAAAGAATAAAAACGTACATTGTGTGAGGTTCTGAACTTTGGCGAGGGAGCCGCTGTCTCACACATCCAAGTCGGACACAGAAACTTTTCCCTCAGACCCATCTGGCCATTCCCAACCAAGAGACACAGAGCTCCATGCTGGAATAGTCATGAGCAAAAGATACAGAAAATGCTGGACCCAAGAGCTGGAGACAAACGGCCCTGCCCAAGGAAAGTGCGTTACACAGGTATGGAAAACAAGTTACGGGTAAGAGACTGACTCGATTGGTTTACTTCTTGCTAACCCAGTCCAGAAACAGAAATTCAGGAGTAGTCCAAACTCTGCAGCTTTCACCAGAGGCTGGAGCCAGGGAGAGTGAGAACTCACAAAGAGAAAGCCCAAGTGTGCTGGCTTCACTTCGTTGCCTGACTTCCGCCACAGAGCCGCTGCCAATCCATCCCCCCCATCCCCATCCCCCCGAGATCAGGATGCTGAGACCTAGAGATGAAAAGCCTCCAGATACCCATAGGTGGGCAAATGTTAAAGCATGAGAAAGAGAATGCCTGAGACAGGAAAGGCAACGTGCATGGAAGTCAATGTTGTCCCCACAGTTATCAGTTTCGCATTTTAACCCATCTCTCCTTTCCAGACAGCTTGCTGGCCAAGAAAGGGACCGCGTGGACCTGGGCTGCACAAAGAGCGGACCGCACGGATTCACGGCAGCGTCTGCTGGCGGTCCTCGCCTTGCCTCGGGGGGCGCGGGGACCCCCGCGGGACATAAACAAGCGGGGAGGTGAGGGTGCGAGACGGGGCTGCGCAGAGGAAGCTCATTTCCATCCCGCAGGGCGGACCGCGTTCCCCTCGGCAGCGATGTGAAACACCGCGAGCGGAGCGCCGCTCGCCTCCGCAGCCCCGCGCTCAGTCCAAACCTGCCGCACCTCCCCGGGTCCGGCTGTGGCGGAGGCGCGGGTGGGCCAGAGCCTTCGGCCGTTGTTCCGAGGACACCCAGAGCGGTAGGCGACGACAGCGGGCCGAGCCCGGCAGGGCAATCGGAAGCGGCAGCTCAGATTGTCCACAGTTTGGTGTCGGTGTCAGCTTTTTGCAAACAGACCGCGGTGCCACGTTTAATTTCTCAGCAGCCCGTTCGTTTTCGCTGTGAATACGTTTTGCTGGAGCTCCCTTCCGAGACAGGCGTCCCGCCGCACGCAGTGCTCCGCTGTGCTTTTTTTGCTCGAGAAGCCCAGTGCCAACACCCTCTCGTTACAACTCTTGCTGTCCGCGCTCAGCCCCGTGCCCTGCCGTCACGTATTTAAAAGATCTCACCTGCGCGCAGATGATTAGCATTTCCTCCATCTGTCCTTGCATTACTTCTCAGAGGAACAGACGAGGTCCCCCATCGGAGGGTCCTCCGCGCACGGAACTCCGCGCTCCCACCCGGGTTCTCCGCAGCGCTCTCAGTCCCGACGGGACGAGGCCGAGCACGGGCCCTCCCAGACCGCCCCCGGCAGCTCCGCTCCCCTCGGCCCGCTGCTCCCTGCCACTAAGTTCTGTGCGGCCGCCTGCTTTCACCTCCTCAAAAACGATGCTACGCTAGCGATACTTACTAATATTCCGAGAGCGGGTAACCGAAGCGAAGAAGTTTAGACAGGACTTTGAGGAAGTAGCCGAGCTTCACTGTCTCCGCCTGAGGTCCCGAGGCGCGTCGTCTTCGCGTCCTTCGGTGGCTTCGCGTCCCTGGGGCCGCCGATCTCCTGGCCGCGGGATCGGCCCCGGCCGGACCCAGAGCGCCGCGCGGGAACGACGCGGCCGCGGGAACGGAGCAGAGCGCGGGTGGGGCCGCGGGGAGCCGCGCGGGACGGGCTGAGGGGCGCGGTGCAATCGCGGCCGCGTGCACCGAGAACGAGAAGAAACACCGATAAATCTCCCGTGCGTTTTTTTTTCCTTCCTCCAGCACACATCTTATGAATTACTGCTGCGCGTTTTGCTATCGCTGCGGGAAACAACGCGCGAAAGGATTTTGTTGGCTCCTGACGCTGTGTTTATCAGAGATTAAAGGTGCGCGTGCAGGAAGGCGCTGCTTCACAGAAATCCAAAACGCAGCCTTTCGTGAAGCGCACGCCAACACTGCGCAGTAAACTCGTTAGTACCGAGGGGAAAGCATCGAAGGCGCAACGAAGGGCGCTGCAGGGGCCCCCGGCCTCCTCCACGGCTCTCTGCCTCTGGTTCCTCCACGTCGCATCTCTCTGGCGACCCCCAGGGCAGGTGCCGCTTTTCCGCGGTGCCATCTGGAACAGGCGATAGCTCTCGTGCCGTGCCTCGGGATTTATCTGACGGGGAAGGTCAGGCGGTCAGGACGGACGGAGAGAGATTCTCCGCCGCTTGCCTCCTGCAGCGGCACTCCCGGCCGCGTTTCGACGATGGGGGCCGTAGCCTTTCCCTCCCCTCCGCGATCCGCTCGGCGCCGTGGGCGTGCAGGTACCCGGGCGGGGAGACGCCCGAAAGCCGCTCCTAGGTGTGCGCGGAGGGCCGCGGGACCGCTCGGGGATCGGAGGCGCTCCGGACCGCCCCGCCCGTCGGGGCGCAGAGTTCCCCTGGGGCGGGGAGCACGGGGGGGGGGGGAGGGGGGCACGGCGGGACGCAGCGCTCCCGCTGCCCACCGCGGCCGGACGGCTTCCACCGCGCCGTCCCGAACTTCGCTGCACTTAGAGAGAAGCACCGCGTCCCCCAGCGTCCCGGCTACGTTACTGGGCGGCAGCTGTTGGGGTCCTAAGGGTGATTTAAGTGAGATTCTTTCCGGGCCGAGGGGTTAGAACGCCGCGCAAGCGAGCGGGGTGCAGCGGTACGTGGGGCTCCGTCCCAGTCTCGTAGACAGGGCCCCAAACCCGAAAGAAAGGCGAAAGGGGAGTGAGGAGTATGGGGTTCATCCTTTCTTACAGCGCCTCAAAAACTGAAAATTCCCTCTTCTCAAACTCAGAGCGCTACCGCATAGCGGCAGCTCTCTCCGTTTGCCTTGTAGAAAATTCACCATCTGTCATCGGAGTAAGCTCACAAAGAGAGGTGTACAGGACGGGGATGTAACGGCAGGTTTAATTAGCGTCACCTGCCCGGCTCAGCACTCGCGGAGCAGCAGTCCGCGGCTATCGCCGCCATCTGCGGCGGGTGGGCTGCTCGTTCTGCACCGTCCCGAGCGCGGCAGTAGTCGGGAAAACTCTGGGAGGAGCGTTTGTAATCGTAGTAAAAACGCGCAAGTAACACAGGGAGCCCCTCCGTTAGGGGACGCGGCCGGGTTTTTGGGAGTGCTGCGGGCGGTCGGCCCCGAGCAGCCTCCAAATGCAGCGCAGACGAACACACCGGTGATAATTAGCAACAGGCTGAATTCAGAACAACGGCCTTTGGTCACCTCAGGTGTTCCTTCTTTAGCTTAACGAGAAAGGTTTCATAATGGAATCCGGGCGGCGTAGGCACGCGCGAACACGGCGCAGACGGCGCTTGGAGTGCGTGAGCCGCAGAGCTGTGCTCAGCTGAGGGGCTCGGAGATTAAAGAGTGCGCGTGCAGGAAGAGAGGCTCGGTGCACCCGCACCGCTGCGTTCCTTCGGTGATGTGGAGGGAGATGCAGCTCGAATTTTTGTTTAGTCTCGGGGGGCTGGAGGCGGAGAAGCTGTGACAAACGACGAAGATAAACGGGGAGGGAAGGAGGGGGGAAAGAGGAGGAGTATGTGGTGTCCTTTGGGTTTTTTCTTTTTTCCTTGACGGTGCTCTTTGCTGTCTAACAGCTCCGGTGCGGGTTCGCTGCCGCCGCAGCGCTCGGAGGCGGGTTCTGCGCGGGAGGGCAGAGCAGGCAGGCGCGGAAGGCCGTCCTCGCGCGGCACGGCCCACCCCCTCACACACAAAACTTTTTTCTGGCAGGCGCCGAGGGCAGAGGCTCAGAGCGAGGTTCCCGGAGCAGCCTCGTGGCGCTCCGCCGCCCTTCGCGGAGCTGGTATGCGGTAGGGCCGGGCCATGTATTGGAAGAGCGACCCGATGTTCGTGTGCAGGCTGGAGGATAAGGACCTGCCCGCGCTCGGCGGCCCCTCGGAGAAGGTGAGCGGACGCGCGCCGCTGCCCGGTGCGGGACGGGACCCGGGCTGTGTGCTCCGCGGCCGCCGGCGGTTCCGTCTCTCCCCGCTCGGGTCCCTCGGCCTCCGCTCGGCGGACGAGCTCCGGCTCCCGCCGTGACCCACCCGTGGGGCTTCGGCGCGGCCCCGCAGGTGCTCGCGGTCGAACGGGTCGGGCCGGGCGGGGCTCCCCGCGGCGTTCCCCGCTTCTGCGTGAGGCCGGCGGCGGATCGCGCTCATAGAGCTCTCTGTGCGCTCCCCGCAGGAGAGCCCCGCGGCGGCAGACGAGGACTCCTGCTCTTCCTCCGCCGCCCTGTCGCCCTCCTCCTCGCCGCGGTCCATGGCCTCTGGCTCCGGCTGCGCCCCCAGCAAGTGCGTGTGCAGCAGCTGCGGCCTGGAGATCGTGGACAAGTACCTGCTGAAGGTAAGCGCGTCCCGCCGGCCCCGCGCCTCTCCACCGCCGAGGCGGCCGTATCGGTCCCGCACCCCGAGAACCGCGGGGAGGGCGGAGCGCCGCGGCGGGCACCGCGACGTGCGGGGAGGGGAGGGCCGAGCCGGGCTGCGGGGCTCCGGCGTCTCGCAGCCGTGCCGCGTCCTGCGCATCTGACGGCCGATTTGAGTGCGGTGGCAAAACGCGATGGCGCTGCGGGCGGACGGCCGAGCTCTGAGGAGTCCTGCCCTTTCTATCGCATGCTTCTCGTCCGCTTTCCTTCATCGCCGTTGCTGCGCAGTCGGCATCCGTAACATCTGAGCCTGTTCTTCGACTTGCAGAGATGAGTAGAATTACTGCAGAATCGGACGTTTTCAAAGCTCTGAAGCGTGCGTCTGTGAGATTCGGGCCTCACAGGAGATCTGAAGCAATACCTGTGTTGTGAGGACGCTCTCCTGCTTTAGGGCTGCGTATCCTTCTCGTGTTTCATAAGGGAGTGAGAAGGAACGCTGGTGTGGGTAACGTGTTGGTTGTGCTGTATGCTCCTGATAAAGCAGTTGGTAGCACTGACCCGTTCGCTGTTAGCTTAAAGAACTCGGTGCGATGCTGTGAATCCGAAAGGAAAGCAGCGCCTATTCAGAAGGTGGAAACTATGTATTCCTTCGAAAAGGGGTTCTAGTAATTTCTGAGAAGTTGGCATGATTGAAAAGTGTTTTTGCTAGTTTTAGCATTCAGGACTAAGCATGATTATTTAACAAAAGTGTGGCTTTGAATATAAGATGTCAAGGCAGTTCGAAGGTGGCAATTTTCCATCTGGATTGCAGCCACTGAAGTTATGCTGGGTCAGAGTCCTGCCTTCTGTCCTTTCAGAAGTGAGATTAGAAAGTTGTGCTTTAGGTCGCTCGATTCCAACAGATGCAGACTGAATTCATAATATATCCTGCAAAGTGGAAGTCTGTAGCATCACCGAAAATGTGAATGTTCTTTTTTTTAGGTAATTTTCTTTAGAGTCCAGTTGTAACGAGGAGGTCAAAGGAATGCGTATGCCAGGTCGGCACTCATTTAAAGCAGGGTATGCGCAGGTCGTGGAGAGCTTCCGCATGCCTTTTGTTCCGTTAAACCCGGACACCTTTGTATGTGCGTACCTTTGTATGTGCGTTTGCACTCGGAGCAGGATAACGGAGCAGGGATGACAGAAAATTGCTTCTGGTTCTGTGAACTCCAGCGGCATCCTGCTTGCTCATCTCCTGAATGTTGCTATCTGCTCTTTGAGAAGTTGTGTAAATGCAGCTCAGAGCAAAAGATCCCCAAATGACTATTTTGACTTCAACTTAAACATCATTCCTTTCTGTATAGATAGGGAAAGACAACCGGGAGACGTCTTACTGATGTGCAGCAGTTAGGTCTCCTAAATTCAGCCCCGTACAATGATAAAGGCAGGTGGGTGGCATCACGTCAGCTGTGTGACAAAGCTCTGTGGAAGAGCCTGTGCCGAGTGGTCCGTGCGTGGGGCTCCGTGCAGAGCGGTGCGCGGCTGCCTGCTGGGCGGGGGGAGCTGATCCCCTGGCAGCCCTGCTGTGGAGCGCGCTCAACCGGCCCTGGTGCTGCCATCCTTTTCGCCTGCACTGTGCCCATCTAACAAAATAGTTGAGAGGATTGATTTGGTGACAGCTGTTATCAACGATTTCACGTTATACTGTGGTGCAAATTTGTCAGTATGTGAAACTATGGCTGCCAACGAGGATAGATCTTGGGAGAGCACCGGGTGACTGCGAGCTGCAGTATTACATGAAGGATGACTGCAATGGTCTGCCTCAGCCTGACCCGTCAGCCAGCATCGCGCTTTCTCTGTGTCTTGTCTGGCAGCGCTCTTACGGAAGGCACATCCCGGCTCACGCAGATCCCTGCTTTGCCATTCCTCATGTAAGGGCTGGCAAACCTGCTGTTCCCTATGGGATGGAAAATCGGTGTGCAAGTTTTTAAAGGAAATAGTACACATGCAAACTTGTTTATTGTTTGGTTCACATAAGTTTTCCCGTTGACATTGTTTGGATCACAGAAGTTCTCCTGTATGATACAGAATTATCCATGGGGTTATCACTTAATTTTTTTGGTCATTGGGAGTACTGGATTTTCAAATGAAATGATTTGTCTGATGGGTGGTGCAGAATGTCTGCACAATGAAGAATTATCTTTATAAGAATGAAGAAATGAAAATTCTGGGTAACTTATTTGCCCAAAATTTACCCATGACTTCTCAAAGCCCCTGATTTGCTGCTGCTTTCCAGGCTGTAATTGCACTATGGATATTATATTTTAAACAATTTTTGAATTAGCTGTAAAACAACCACTGATGTTTCAGAGCTCCCACTCCGTTTACCAGCTGTGCTTACCAGCCGTCTGGTAAGATGCAGCTCATGTTGTGTTTCTACTTGACAGACTGTTTTGCTTTTTTTCTTCAGTGTTTGCACTGTAAAACTTCAAATCACTTTGCAGATTTTGTTCATTGTAGACAGATTTTGCAGGTTAGGAAATCAGAGTGCAAGTTAGCAGTAAGGTGATGCCAGAACTTGCTCTGTTAACCCAATAATGTGAGGACAGAGCCAGGCACCAAATATCCATGTGGAACTTGGATCTCCTGCTTCCTCTTCCTGTGCTTTGAATTACAAAGCCATGAAAGCTTATTTTGAAGACTTTTGTCACATTCATTAGCCCCTAACACATGCGGTTCTATAGGCAGATTTGCCTTGAGGATTTATTTTCCGTGAATCATAGCACATGTCATTTCTGCCTTTTTCTGGTTGCATGAAAAAAAAAATAGTTTTTGTAAGTACCAAGTATGCATGCTGGCAGCGCAAGCTCTGAGGAGTACTTTTCTTTTCTTTCGGTGTTCTTGCAGGTGAACGACCTCTGCTGGCACGTTCGCTGTCTCTCGTGCAGTGTTTGCAGAACGTCCCTCGGCAGGCACACCAGCTGCTACATCAAAGATAAGGATATCTTCTGCAAACTTGATTATTTCAGGTATGCCATGCAGCAGTAGCATTTTATTTAACAAAATTTCACGCTTGCTTGTTTTGCTTAGTCTGTAAATAAAATGGGTGCTTAGGTTCTCACTGCTCGCTTATTGACATGCATATAGTTTATCACTTTGTAAGCAATTAAATGGCTATTTATGGCAGAGGGACCTGGAAGCCCCACACCTGTCTGATGCAACTACATAACAAACCTCTTACTTAATCTGTGCCAGCTATTGAATTTCTAGTCACTCACCTCTATGGACACGAGGGGAGGGTGGGTGTTAGTCAAAGTCTATCAAAATAACAGTAAATTTAGTTTATGTGCAAAGAATCGTTCTTAGTGTAATGCTGACTAAGATGACAAGGCCAAGCTGAGATGATTTTCTGCTCAGACTAGCACTTGGGTATGAGACTTAGGATACCACATGCTGTTATTAACTCCAAGTCAGTCTTTTAACCTTTAAAAAGGATTTCAGCAGCTACACCTTTCTAGGATCAATTTGATTTAGAACATGAGGCATTCTTAATATTAGGATCTAATTGCATAAGGGAGAATATTATTAATTCTGAGTGGCATAGAAAGACACTTATGGCCTCAGTGCTCAAGATAAGAGAATCTTCAGTGCAGAAAGCAGGAATAAAATTTGCTGTGATCACTAGTACTTTCCTCAGGCAAAATATTTATGGGATTCACATCTGTACAGAGAGTGGATTATTGTCAGCTGAGGCTGAGGATGGTGAACTTTGGGGGAGGAAAAACAAAGTTATGTTCATTTACGTAATCCAACATAACCTGGCTGTCAGTTTCCTCTCGAAAGAACAACGTTATACAGTAACACTGTAAGTATTTGCCTGTCTTTGAACTTCTATTGAAGATGATAAAATCATAAATGTGATGATAACTAAGGAAAAAAAGGAGGTGCAGGCTCTCTCCCCTTCAGCAGAAGGGGACAATGAACAGTGAAGGCTGCTGTAGCTAAGTAACCTGGGCTGCCTGTATAGTGAAACGTGTTTGAATAACCGGGGGAATTTCGAGCACGAAGCCAGCTGTTCCGATCTCCCACCCACAACTTTACAGAGATGACTTTCATAAAAGGAAGGGCGAGATTTGTGAGTTCACATAGCAGTTTAAATGCTTTAATGTTGCTCTTTGCCTTAAGTAAATTATTAACTTTTATAGGTCAGTGGAGATCTTGCCTTGAGTTATCAGATGCGACCTTGCTGATTTTATTGTTGTAGAAGCACGGTTACGTGGTCCTCTGGCTCTGTGTGGTCAGTCTTCTTGCTGTGGATTTCAGCTGTGCTTCCACATCCACTTTCTGCTAACCTTGCTGGAGCAACCATTGAGCCTGGGTTGGCTAGCATCTGACTCCAGCCTTCTGTTGGCCTTCGTTGTTTGCAGGCGGTACGGCACGCGCTGCTCCCGCTGTGGGAGGCACATTCATTCCACAGACTGGGTCCGAAGGGCTAAGGGAAATGTGTACCACTTGGCGTGTTTCGCCTGCTTCTCCTGCAAAAGACAGCTTTCTACCGGAGAGGAGTTTGCTTTGGTTGAAGAGAAAGTCCTTTGTAGAGTACATTATGACTGCATGTTGGACAATCTGAAAAGAGAAGTTGAAAACGGTAACGCTGCTTTTAAGAACTGTTTGTGGTTAGTTTTAATTAAACTGTTGGGTTTTACTTCATCTTCCATCTTAAAAGAGCTAATTATCCAGCTTTACTAAGGCTGGAAGCACAGGTTCTTGAATTAAAATAATGTGCAAATTACTTAATGTTTAGAGAGAGAGAGAGAGAGAGAGAGAGAGAGAGAGAGAGAGAGAGAGA